>NW_010249434.1:0-37348 GCF_000690775.1 Eurypyga helias | reverse complement strand
CCCCCCAATAATTTCACTGGAAAATTATATAGTTAGAAGCTATTCCTTACCTGCAAAACACATGTATCAGACAGTGCTCGTATTGTCCTGCAAGTTTTGTGAAAGTACACATTTTTAAAATATTTTGAACTGTAATCAGATATGATAATTTTTGAACTGAGGTTGAAGACTCACTTTAAGGATGCACTCATTAATGCCTTAGATGAGTATAAGAGAGAAAAATGTTGGATTGGTCTGTGATCATTAATACTTGCAGATAAGCAGATAAATTCCTACTTGCCCAGAGACGTTGTGGATGCCCCATTCCTGGCAGTGTCCAAGGCCAGGCTGGACGAGGCTTTGAGCAACCTGGTCTAGTGCAAGGTGTCCCTGCCCATGGCAGGGGGTTGGAACTAGATGATCTTTAAGGTCCCTTCCAACACAAACCATTCTATGCTTCTGTGATAATATTCTTGTCTTCCAAATTGTCTGATGTTCAGAAGTGTCTTTTCATCCCTGGAATCATAACACTTACTGTAAAATTTTAAGATTTCCTTAGTATAGCAAATACTCAAAGACAGATACCTACAGTAATGAAAAAGTTTATTTTTATGTTGAAAAGAGCACATACACTTGTTGCAGGACTCTGAATTATCTAATTAACTCTTGCAAAAATAGATTCCCCCTGCGCTAGCTTTTCCAGTAACTGTAATGCCTTTTGGCTATTGCCACCATTTGGACTTTGAATCCACAGTAAAATAATGTGAGCTTTTAAGGTGATTAAAAGTTATTTGTATGTACTCTTCATGATTATTTTTATTTTCTTCTCCTGACACTGTAAAAATTGTTTTCAAGAAATCACAACAGATACAGACCTTCATTAGTAAAGTGTGTGTGAAACAAAAGATGTATTGCTAGCTGCTCTGGTTTCATGTTACAGCAGCCTTAGTTCTTAAAGTGTTTATGAATTCCCCTCCAAGTATTAGAGAATGGGTGAAATCCTGGTCATATTGTAATCTATTTTAGATCTCCTATGGGGATAATGTTACTTGGAGAGAGAAAAAGAAGCATGAGCAAAATGGAGCTATTTGCTTCATGGGAACCATAATTTTGTGTCAGACATTATGCTAAACTTATTAAGCAGTTTTAAAAATACAGTTTTAAACTAAAAATATGCTCTATATAAATGTGTATAATGCATATAATTCAGGTGGTATTATTAACTTGCTATATAAAACTTCCTTTAGTACCCTTCAGTTGCATATGCTGTGATTCACTGTTCATGTTAGCACACTGCTTGGAAGCCCTACTTCTGGACTTGAATCTGTTGTCCTAGCTGTTTTGCAAACAAGTGATGATCTCATCTGTTATATAGACCTAGAGGCAGTTAGTTTTAGTGAGCTCACTCAGGTTTTGGAGAAGATAAACTTCTTCCAGACGCTGTCCATATGCTGTGGTTAAATTTTCTTTTATCTCAGCAGGCTTAGTAGCTGTGTGCTGTAGTCTGCAGAAGACACATATCGTAAGTTTCCAGTGGGGGGAAAAAAAAGAAAACATTTTCCCACAAGTTCCAACTGTTAATATTTGGTAATTCTAGAGTTATATGTATAAGAGCAAAAAAAAAAAACACCCCAAGTGTGTGTGTGTGTGGTTTTTTTTTTTTTTAGATGTATGTAGCCAATCAACACTGAATACTTCTAGGCTGAATAAAGGTCTGAATGGTAATTCTGAATAGTTTTATCTTTCAGCAAAAACGTAAGGATGTATCTGAGCCGTGGAGAATTGTTCTAAATGTGATTGTGAGTTGGATTAAGAAAAAGACCCCCGAGAGCAAACTGTCATCAGTCTTCTCTGTTTTAAATTAGGAATTTATGTTGAGTAACTTTGCAGACTTAGAGCACTATGCTACAAACTTGAGGCCATTACAGTTCTGACCCTGTGCATATGTAAGATATTTTACTTTATATAAGCACATTGCAGTTGCCATGGGAACCATAACATTGGACTTATCTTGCACTAGGTGTCTTGTGTGTGTAAATGTATATATTTTAAAGGGAAAAAGAATTATTTTGTGAACACTCACAGTATTTCTCTTTTGTGAAATTAACTTATATTCTGGCTTACTTATGTGCCTTTTTGAAACTTACCTTATTTAAAATACAGTCTGAGAGAACTACAGGAATGCAAAATCTTTTGGTACGTGAAGATTTCATTGTTGTCTAGTGATCTGCCATCAGCATAATGGAGGCTTTGGTCTCTTAACACCAAGTCACTCAACAGGTTGAGGCTGTAGAAAAGATAGGTAGAGACATTATCAACAAGGGGGAAATATAACATGGGTCATATTTAAAACAGAAGCATATTAATTTTCTTATTCTCTGGCAGTCCAGAGTTTCTGTGGGTTTTTTCTTTCCTCTTTTTTTTTTTTCCCTTTAACCAACAGGTTGGAGTTGGACTATAATAATAATTTGAATGCTTCCTTCGAGCAACATCGTTCTTTAAGCTTTCATCTTCAGCAGGCATTTGTGAGTCATTGCATATTTAGTTTAGCTTGCACAGTGTTTCTTTGCCATTGGTTTGGAAAAACTAGAAATACAGGCTTTTGTAAATAATGATAAATTTTGATTACTTTTTTGGTTTTGAACACATTTCTCCTCACACTTTAGCTTTGACCAGCTGTTTCCTGTTTTTCCTCCCAGCAGCTTAGCTGCTGAGGAGATAAATGCATCAATGGTTTGTTTCAGAATTAAAATTACCTTTATGCTGTGATGGAAGATCATACACAAAAAAGTTGGACAGCATCACAAGTAAAGTTACAGTGAAATTCATAAGATGAAGTGTTTGCTGTACATAGATTTTTCATAGATTACAAAGTTTTTGCTACACAGGGAACTCTTGTTAGAAGAAAATTAATCCAGCATCGGAAACACCAGGATGAAGCTTTATATGGGGAATTTGGGTGTGTGTGATGGAATTTTTCAAGCAGTTCCAAGTTTTTGTGTTCATATGAGACTATTTTGATTTATCTGATCTATGATCTACATAATGACCTGACCATTACATCATATTTGTCCTGTTCAGCCTCTCCATGTCCCTTCTCCCCCCATTTTTGGATTGATTTGCATAGAGGATATGTTAATTTTTGTAATCATAAAAACTATTTTGGAATTTTTAGAACTGAATTTGTATTTTTTTGCAGAATAAAGGAGGGCAGGTTTACCAGGGAAGATGGGGAAGAGTTGGTGTATTACCTGACTGTTAGGATTGGCTTGTGCAGTAGACTTGGTTTCTTTTTGTCCATGGTGAGCTTACTCCACATCCACACGCACAGCAGCTACATTTTGTCCTGGCTTCAGACATCTCTCTTCAGGACCTTTAAATGAGTTACCTATTAACACAAATGATGTTTACGTAGATAGTAATGAAAATAGCGCCCTTGGTCTTCAGAACTGAGGTTGTTGCTATGTAGGATTGTGGAAGGATCACTTGTTCCACTTCTTTTTTTTACCCTAAGGTAGCAGGCCTGTTCTGTGGAATCCAGCATCACCTGTCTCTTGCTCTCCTTTAGTCCTCCCTGTGACCTAATTGATCAGATCTAATTTAGTCTGCACCCTCTGGCATGATAGCAAAGCACACAGACACAGTTGATAGCATGTGAACTCCCATGGTCAGTGATCCTCCCTGGATTGAATGATTTAAACGTTCCTTAGCTGTTAGGTCACCGAGTTTCTTATCACTGAGTAGCAGTGGAAGAGCTGGTTTTGTCTGTGGTGAATGTCCCAGCTCCAGAACCTTAGAGCATGCATTTGCTCTCCTGGACAAGGTGCTGTATCCCTCGACCATTTTTTATCTTTACCCATTTGTAGGCCCTATCCCATACCATTTTTAGGGCCCTGCAGACTTCTACAAATGCTAGCCTTAATAGCGTTTACCTCAAGGTATGGTTCAGCTGTTGCTGTTCAAAAATGACTCACCCCTGCAGCTTGCACTGTCTAAATTTTCTTACAGTTTTTCCAGGCTCCTTCTCCCTAGGTTCTTGGTGGATGACTCCAAGATCTGCTCTCTTTAGGCTCCCTGACCCTGGAAGTCTCCATGGGGTTTCCTCATTAAATTCTATCAGGGGAAGAGAGCAATGTTCTCCTCCCTGTTTGCACTTTTAGATTGAAATTGGTTTTCCAAAAGAGCTGGTATTTGTGGCTGAAGTTAAATGTCTGTTTCATCAAACTATAATAGAGAATAGTACATTTGTAACTTTTTTCCCCTGTTTTACTCATCAGGAAAAATAGGTATTTGCTAATTAGTACTTACATTAGGCATTAATGACCAGATTCCTCTGATACTTGCTTAATTATAATTTCTTCAGTCTGCAAAGAAACACAAGGAAAGCAACAGCCAAGACAAAAGCAGATTCACCGGAAATACCCATGTGGTTGTGACTCAGTGGATCCAAGAGAATAAAACAAAAAAATCCTCCTTTTTCATTAAGTGAAAGAAATGGAAGTTGGTTTAACAGTACTGGGCAGAAATTGCTAATGAGATATGAAAGGTAGTTAACTGAAAGAACTAGTGAAAAGAAGCCAGTGTTCTGTGAAAAACTAGGAAGGAAAATAAACAAGATAGCTGACAAAGAGTCCTTTGAGTTTTGTAATTCAGAAATGTAGAGAGCAAAAAACAACAACAAAGTCTTAATTCCAAACCTAACCAGAACTAAAGGTTTTACTGGTTTTCTGTAGAACTAAGACATATGTAAACCAGTGCTATTACTGTCATGATGGTTATGTACAAAGATTGCATTTCAAGTAGCAATATAAAGAAAATTAAAATAATTTGGAGAGATTGTTAGTCATAATTTGATTTCTAAACCATTATGAACTGAAGGTCTCTGGCAAGGCTTGATATGACAAGGCCAAGTATGTGTGGCAAGGCTCAGTAGTTGGGCTATTTTGCCATCGTTTTGGGTTTTTAATTAGATGATGTTTTATAGTTGTGTTTTATTTTCTGGGAATACTTTCCATAGCAGAAAATATCTGATGAAAATAACATGCTTTTTAGAAATCGTTGCTGGTTAAAAAAAAAAAAAAAAATCAGATCTGCAAGCAGAGTTACTGAGTTTCAGGTTAAGAAAAATCAGTTTCAAATTCTTACCTGGGCAACAACTGAAATAAAATAATGAAATAGAATGAAGCTTAATTTTGGAAAGCTTAGAATAAGACAGTTTCTTAGAAGACTAAGATGAGGCATATCAGAAAATTCAACACTGCTATTGATAGTTTAAATCTCTGTGCTTTCCAGAGACTTAGACTTCGACTTGTCTCCCAGACAGAGGGAGCAGAGCTCCCTTATCATTATCCATTATATCACCATTATCGTGGTAGCAGCAGTACTTAATGTGCACAAGCTGGAGGAGTTGTTTGGTTGCTTAGGTGACATTTGTGTATCATTAATAGTATATATCATTAATATGTATATAATTAGTAGTATATGAACCACAGGTTGGAAACCCATGACTGAGTCCATGATTTGGCTGGATCAAATTGTGTAGTTTTTGACTGAGATTAGATTATTTTCTTCATGTTCTGCTGATAAGTACTGTGTTGGCCCAAATCGAAGACAGTCAAACCAAATGTGGGTTTTGATTTTTTTAAAGACAGAAGAAAGTTGACTCTAAATACAGTTTTAAAAAGAAATTAAAATGAAAAGCCCTATAGTATCATCATCCTGCAGTCTAAATTATGCGTCTTCCTCAGCCATGTATATATTGTCCTGTTTCATTGCCTCGCGCTCCTCTGCCCTACAACCTTCAGTGCGGATAACTTCCAACTCCAGATTCTAAACTGCTGCTTTCTTTGCTATGGTCCTCTTGACAGGCATGCTGATTTCTTTCAACACTGTAAGTGGCTTGAGACCATTAAAGCCCAGGGTCCAACCCCACTAAAACTATGGTCTGCTGAAACCTTGCTGACCTGGGCAGACTTATTGCAAAGGCTCACACCCCCTCTACTTCACCATTTTATGTCCAGATTTAAAAGGAGGCGGGAAACTCTATTCCTTCTATTAGCATACCTGAGCTGCTTATCTCTTAGGCTTGTCCTGAATCACATCTTGGAGGTGCTGTCTGTGCTGTTCATACTGGTGTCAGCTCCAGCTGCTTAGAGGGGAATGCCACAGCTGTACTAGGGATCTGGAGCAGCCTAACTGCTGGGTGATTATGGGCTGGATGGCACAGCGTGCCTACAGGATAGTAAAACAAGTTCAAGTTTTTCAGGTATTTATTTAAAAAAAAAAAACCAAACCATTGTCATCTTGTTAGGCCAAAATATTAGGATGCTGAAGTCTTCAAGACCCTTTAAGATTGAGAAAAAACTTCTTAATGCATTGTCAAGGTTACCATTGTGGGAAAATAAGTAGTTTGGGGTGTATTTGTCTAGAGTAGATTAAGTATAGTGTGTAACATTGAAAACAGTATTATTTTTTCTTCTAGATATTTGCCTCATTATGATTTTTTTCCCCAAGAAGAAAGGTCCATAAAATTAAAAATAGGTTAAGCACTCAGAAATTAACTGGAAATTTGAAACCACACTGGCTTTGTAAAATGGCAGTGTTGTTGACACTGAACATTCTGCAGTTTTAAATTTTGTACTTTTCTGATTTTGAACTTCTACATTGTATAAGCAAGTTAGTGATACCAGTTTTTCTCTAGCACAAAACATGTTTATTGAAGAATGTTACCTGATTTTCATCTAGTCTTCTATAGTTAGAGAATCTCCTTATTAGTATGCCTGTTAACACACGTGGTCCAGCTGTTGATCATCCGCATTTATTAACACAAGACCTCGGTAAGAACAAAGGTCGTAAAAGAAATTTGTATTGTGTTTCCTGCCTAAGTCAAGTTTGATCATAAGACGTGCTTGGATCGAGTGACTCAAGGACCATAAGACTGTAGATCTGTGGTTCAAAGGCTGGCCTATTTGCTAATTGTTGCAAGTTGCTACTGTCCAAACAGCTGTTGGCATGATGTCTAACATGATGCCTTTGTCTTAGCCAAATACTGTGGACAGATGCAAATGGTCTAACCAACATCAGACAAAGAAAGCATGGAGGTTTGAAATATTTGTCAGAGCTGATCCTCGCAGACAGGAGGGAGATGATGTGAGAAAGCTTTGTAAATATAGTAATTCTCATTATACTGTTTTGAAGGTAGAATTCACCCTCTAATACTATGAAAAAAAAGTCATAGCCAAAATTTTTAAATAACAGACATTTAAATTAGACACCAAAAATTCATTATTTACTCTACTGGATAAAACTATCATAATTGTAGAGATGCTGAATGCCTTGTATTTCTCATAATCAGACCTGCAGCATTTAGAAAGTCTTAGGGGTGTGCAGGTTTGATTTTAGGAGTCCAGTTTGAAAATTTAGGCCTCAATTTCATGGAAACACTCTGAAAGGGTTAACAAGGTTTCTTTCTGGTTTACTACAATATCTGCATAACTGACATCACTGATTTCCACTTAGACCTGCTTTGCATACATGCACACAAATGGACATATATTCAGATCATAAGTAACGAATATCTGATACGATACCCATAATGATAAAATCTTTGTCTGGCCACAGCTCTTCTGACAATACAACTTCATTAGAGAACCTGGTCAAACTATAGTGGCAGAAGAATCCTTATTGTATATTTATGCTGACCCAAATTTCTGCAAGGATAGTTTTACAGGTATAACTTTCCTGGTAGAACTTTATTAGCATCTCCTTCCATGAGAGAAAAGGGTAAGGTTTCAAGACAGCTCATAGATACTGTATTATAAGTGTGGAAATTAATTCATTTTTCCATACCTTGATTACAGCACATACCTGTTCATTTGTTGAAACTGTATAAATTCTAAACTATTATTGAAATCTATACATTAGAAGAAAAAGAAACAGGAAAAGTCAGATATTCATCTGTGTCACTGAAGTTTGACTATATTTGAAACAATATGTGAAGCATATGCCATCTGGTGGATAGAATTATTCATACAGCTTCTTTTTAATGGTATAGTTAGCAAGCAGCTTCTAATAACGTTTTAAACTAATTCTGTTTCCTGATGCATTATCACTTTTAATTGGCATTGGTGGATATTTCTTTAGTGAGAAGTAAAGGGGAAAAAAACCCTGAAAACTGAATTCAAGGCTATATGCATTTTCAAACTTGACTTTGGTGTATGAACTGGATGCTTGGAAGAAAAACCCCAAACAAATTTATTTTTTATAAACTTATTCTTAGCATATTAAAAAGAATTCAAAAAGTACTTGATAATCTCTTTCATACTGCTATTTACTACAGATCAAATAAATCAAGTTTGTGCTTATAGTCTGAAAAAGAGTGAATTATTCAAATACACTGTAATCAATGCATGTGTGAAATGGAATTGTCATCACCATATTATGTCATTCTTCCATTAGCGAATGTAATGGCAAGGAGAGAGCTGAAATACAGCACAATGGAAAAAACAGGTAATGCTAATGCTTCCACATGCTTATGATTTCACAGGGCTGGTTCAGGTGTCTGCACTGTGCTGCACCACGTTCCTAGCTCTGGAGGTAGTTGAGTCATGGTGCACAAACAAGATGGAGATTTAATAGCGTATGGAAATATTAATGGTTTGTTTTATTACTGGAAGTAACTGGCTATTTTAGAAGCATTTAAAAAGATTTCTCTTGACATTAAATCTATGTACACTAGACTCAAAAGACTTATTATATATGATTCCAAAGTCCATGGCTCTGTTAATCTTCTTGTGACTGATTTATTTCTCAGCATTCAAAGATAAATAACATTTAAAAATCCAGAAGAACAAGTGTTCATATTATTTGTGAAAAAAATTACAGTTGAAATATTTTTGCACCGTAGTATAATAGAGATTCTTTCTGAACTAAGCTGCTTTGGCACTTCTTTGTGACAGAGTCACAGAGTGGTAGGGGTTGGAAGGGACCTCTAGAGACCATCTAGTCCAACCCCCCTGCCCAAGTAGGATCACCTAGAGTAGAGCACACAGGAACAAGTCCAGGTGACTTTTGAAAGTCTCCAGAGAAGGAGACTCCAACACCTCTCTGGGCAGCCTGTTCCAGGGCTCTGTCGCCCTCACAGTGAAGAAGGGTTTCCTCATGTTCAGGCTGAACCTTCTGTTTTCCCGTTTATGGCCACTGTCCCTAGTCCTGTCACTGGACACCACTGAGAAGAGCCTGGCCCCATCAGAACAGCAAGTTACAAGCTCACCCCCCTTTTAAGTGTTCCACTGGTCAGGAAGCACATATTCAATAGAGCACTGCTAAAATGGCTAAAGGTTTATACTTCTTCTCATAGTCCTGCATTTGTTCAGAAACATATGTATGCTACTTTAGGAGTAAATTATCTAGTTTTACTATGTCTAAAATGTTTTATATGGGTATTTACTCTCAAAAAGCCCACAGCACTTCAAAAATTTGAACAAACACTGGTTTCTAAAGCTGCTTTGAAAAGATTCTTTCCCATTTTTTTTTTAAATCATTTTCCACATGCTGCTCTTGTCTTCCCATAAAATGCTGAATGACTTCTACCATGTTATATAATATTAAAAAAAGAAGAAAAGTATATTTCCCAATCTGAATCAATGATGGTTGGTTGGCCAAGTGAATTCTGGCCTGAAGTAGGCCAAGAGATTTTAAAAAAAAAAAAAAAAAAGCGGGGGAGTAGATATGTTTTCCCAGTGTTTGGTGGGGGGAGAGAAGTGTTTTAATGGTATTTAAAAGGTATTCAAGGATTCTTTCAGGCAATTTGTGATGCAGCTCTCTTCCACTTTCATTGTAGAGCTGGGCAGAATTTTTCTTGTTTTCATTTCCAACTTAAGAGCACAGTTAGGGAGGCAGGTCTTTTTCTACCATATGGGACCAAGCAGAAGAGTTAGGTCTTTTCACAGGCTTTATGATATCCTGTAGGTCAATTAGTCTAGATCCCATTTTCTATTTAGAATAAGGTCTGTGATGTATATGTTAGACTTTATTTTTCTGAGGTTTTTTTCCCTCCTTTAGCAGCTTGGGAATCCTCACAAAAGGGTTTAAAGTTGGGGTTTGGTGTTTTGCTGACTTTCTTCTACAAACCAGATGAAATAATCTTTCCCTGAGATGAATTTGCCTATCATGGAGACAACCTCTCTGGCTTTTTGTGCTTATATGGATTGAACAGAGATTATATTTTCTCTTAGATAGTCTTATGTCATGACATTATGTTTATATGAATATAAACAAAAAGATGATTTATACCAGGCAGATTATCTGAATATAAAAGGTTTATTCAATTTGCTGTGTTTTATTGCTTAAAAAGTCCTCTGTGTTCACATATAAGTTTGGAAAATATTTAGAAGTCTCTATTTATGAAAATGTTTCTCTTGGCAAAATGATGAAAAAGAACATTTTTTTTCATGTAAAGAGCAGTGCAAACACTAAATAAGAAAGATGATATAAAAGAAAAATTTAAAATGAAGTTAGTTTTTTCTCCGATCTTCAGTGCTGTGCATTTCAAACAAGTTAAGGCTTTAAATGTTTATAAAAAGTTAGTCAGGCCTCAGTACAGCCTGTGGATTTCAAAAACCTTGGAATATCACTCCTTAAAGTCTTCATTTCCAGTTTTTTGAATGCTGGATGTCAGATTCCTTGTTGGAAAAAAAACAATTGTCCATTTTACTTTCTACTAATTGAATAAGGTTGTGCACAAATCTTTTTTGCTTGTTTGTATCATTGTGATGGCTGTAGAAAACAATTTTCCTACCAGTAGGTGGAATCAGATGAAAATTTTAAGTGTTAAATACAGCATGTAGCTGTGTTTTCTGATCTGGCCAAAAGAAATTATCTGAGTAGCTCCAATTTTGAAGTTCACAAATAACAGCAACTTTCTAAAACACATTTCTATCAGAAGAATACAAATTAAGTTGATATAAAGTTAGCATTTATATTTAAGAATGGTATGGCTTTGTTACTGGTTCCCTGTGTGCACTTTTGGAGAGTACTTCCATGTGGGATAAAAAGTTTTCATTATTATATGATATATGATGTTTACCACTGTGACACTGTAAAACTTTCTTCTGATATCACGTTCTTACAGTCATGTTCTGTTATTTTTGCGTTGGCTGACTGAAAGAAAATCTTGTTTGTTAATATCCATAGCTGTCCAGTAGGCAGTATCTCCAGGAAACTTTTTTTTTCCACAGAGATTTAGGATTAAAGTCTTCAAACTATAAATACTGGCCTATTTTGGAGACATTTATTTACATTCTTATTTTCTTCATTTCTGCTGTGTTTGTAAAACTGTAGTAGTATTATGTATTGATTTTGGGGTGTAGTTTTCCTGGGCATTTTGGAAATTAAGAGAAAAATTCACCTACCCAGTACTAGTAAAACTTTTCACTAAACTTTAGAAATTAGGAAATATACAGGAAAGAAAATAATAGAATTTTTAAGTTGGAAACGACCTTAAAGATCATAGAGTCCAACCATTAACCTAACACTGCCAAGTACACCAGTAAGCCATGTCCCTCAGTACCACATCTACATGTCTTTTAAATACTTCCAGGGTTGGTGACTCCACCACTTCCCTGAGCAGCCTGTTCCAATGCCTGACCACCCTTTTGGTGAAGAAATTTTTCCTAATATCCAATATAAACCTCCTCTGGTGCAACTTGAGTCCTTTTCTTCTTGTCCTATCACTTGTCACTTGGGAGAAGAGGCAGACACCCACCTTACTATAACAAGCTCCCTGCTGTTTATAGAGTATTTCATCAGGTTCTTCATCGTGGTTGGGTGGTCTAAATCAGATGACCACCATGATAAGTACCTTGTTAGTCTTCCCCCTGATTCTTACGCATAAGCACACAACCCTGTCATCGCCATTATTAATCTCTAGACAATAAAAACACTCCCTACCGTTCAGGGCTACCCCACCACCTCTCCTTCTGTGCCTATCCCTTCTGAAGAGTTGATAGCCATCCATTGCAGCACTCCAGTTGTGCGAGTCATCCCACCGTGCTTCTGTGATGGCAACTCCATCAGTTTTCCTGCTGCACAGTGGTTCCTAGCTCTTCCTGTTTGTTGCCCACGCTGTGTGCCTTGCTGTAGATGCAGTTCATTTGGGCTATGGATCCCTTAACTTTTTTTTTTTTTTTTTTTTTTCCTTTTTTTTTTTTTTTTTTTTTTTTTTTTTTGGAGTAAGCCTTAACTCCTACATGTCCATTCTCAGGTGCTTCTGTGGTTTCTAACACATCAATAGCCCTTGTATGCTTGCTGCTGCATGGGTCTCCATCCCCTACCTCCACTGAGATGGGAGCCTGAAGGGCCTGAAGCACAGCATCCCTCCAACATTGGCATGCCTCCCCCAGGCTTATCTCTAGCAATCCTGCTTTTACCCCTTCCCCCACACCCCCAAATCTGTTCAAAGCTCTTTCAGCAAACTCCTGTGGGAAGGTGCTTTTGCCCCTTTGAGACAGGTGTACCCTGTCAGTGGCCAGCAGGCCTGGTGGGGTGTAAACCAACCCATTATCAAAAACCCCAAAATGCTGCTGGTGACACCAGGCTCAGAGCCAGGTATCAATCTCCTGGCTCTTCCTGGTTCTTGTCTCAACATTCCCTGCAACTGGAAGGATGGAGGAGGACACTACTTATGTTCCTGATCCCTTAACTAGTTGCCCCAGGGCCCTGAAGTCCCTCGTGATTGTCATTGGACTTCTTTGAAACTTCATTGCTGCCTACCTGAAAAATCACTAATGGATAGTAATCCAAGGGCCGGAGCAGGGTAGGAAGCCTTCTGCTCACATCGTTAACCCGGGTCCCAGGGAGGGAGCAGACGTCCCTAAGAAGTGGGTCTGGTCTGCATATTGGGCCTTCTGTTCCCCTTGGGAGCAGGTCTCCTATGACAACGGCATGTCTTTTTTCCTTTATGGAAGTAGTTTTGACGCAGAGTGTAGACCAACTTAACCTGGCGACGTCTCCAATGTCATGAACCACTGTCCTCATTGTTGTTCGGTTCCACTTGCAGATCCTCATCCCTGTTATGCAGGGGCTCCCGGGAAGGTGAGGTAGTCACAGCGGAGATGCGCCTGCTGTGCTGGGCAGGACCTTGTTGGCATTGCCCCCTGTCCCTTCAATCACTCTGTTCAGCCTGTCTCAGCAGAGAGAGGGCAGGGAATCCTCCATGTTATGTGCCCTGTCTGCCTGTTGAGCCTGTCCCAGGAAAGGTAGGGTGTATTCCAGTAGTCTGTCTCTCTCTTGCGCTCCCAGAGAGCTTCAGAACTTCCGTGCCCTTCCTGCATGCCCGGCTGTGCAAACTGCCATGCTGTGCCCTGTTTGCTTGCTCTGTTGGTGGCGCTCCTGGTTCCTCATGCTCCCCAAGGGCTTCTTTTATAGGTGGAGAGGGGCTTGGCCACCATTTCTCCTGACCCCACTCAGGTCTCGTCAGCCACTGTGGCAGCTCTCAGCCTCCCTTGAGGTTCCCCTGGTTTGGGAAACCCCCTCTACATTGTGCTGGAGCACTCTGCTGCTGATCCTGCCGGTACCTGAGCTACTCGCCTCAGTGACCGAGATGTTAATGTCTTTAGTGATGGATGTTTCTGCCAAGGCTTTAGCACAGACTTTCCAGTTGGTCTTTGTCAGGTATAAAAAGCACAAGCTAGGCTTCAGTCTGTTTGTCTGAATTCCTCTAAAATGGTCTCCTGATTTTCTGTCTTCCTTCCTTCTTACCAGTAATTCTATGAGCTGGAGAGTTCCCACTTATGTTCTTGGAGGAAGTAATTTTTTATGGGAATGTTTTTCTCCTTTCACCAAGAAGCAGCTTTCCAGGGATGGTTTGGATCAAATAATACAGAATATTTGTGATGAAAAGCATAAGTTACTGGAGCTCGAAACATAGCTCACACTTTCTCAGTGGAAGGACTGGAGTACTTAACGTATTGCAAATGCATGTCTTCGTACAGACACAGGTTCCAAAATGTCTAGGAAGCTAAAGCCCTTTGGGACAAACTACACAGACAAATTTCATGAAAGGTATGTGGGAGAACTTGTAATACCAGAGTTCTGCATCTGGGTTTTTCTGCTTTGGGACAGACTTGGCAAGCAGACCAAAGAGGATATGCTGAATATTGTACTCATTTTCTTTTTTTTTTTATTTTTCTTTTCCTCCCTTCCACCCCCGGCTGTACACTGTAACACCATTCCTTGCAGATATGTGCTCTCTCCAGTTCCATTCAAGCTAATGAGATACCTATTTCATGAGTTGTAGGAAATAGGGAGTTTGCTTCCATGCTATAGCACAAATTTTCTGCTCTTTGCAGTGTCAAAGAAGGTCACTGTGAAATTAAAGCTATTTTAGAATTGACAGGCTCTTAATTAAGAGGTCATAGTCAGTCTTCTACAGGGTTGGTTTGTTCTCTTTGGAAGGAGAACAAAGCTGAGTAATAATGCACCTTCACCTCTTTGCTGAGAAAATCCTGCAGCTGGGGAGAATGTCATCTGCTGTAACAGGTTGCACTATTTATGCCTTGTGCTGGTGCAATAAACTCTAAACTGTTGTCCCTCAGGCATTTAGCGGTGGTTCGTTTACCTAAAATTCCTTGACATAGCTTTTCTTCCTCGGACTGGAAGAACAACAAATAGCAAAAAATCTGTTGATGTGGGTTAGAGGGAACAATGTTGTTCATCTGTTGTGATTCCACAGATGAGTGGAATCTCTTGTAAATCTTCTCATGCTGTTAGGTCCATATGTTGTGGCACAGAAAACTATATGAAAAGTGTATTTGACAGGAAAAGCATACAGTTTTCTTGCTAACCCTGTGCTAAGATGAAGAGAGCAAGGATCTCTTACTGGTGCCTCACTCCGAACTGGTTCAGGTAGGGGTCCTGCATGCAATAAGCGAAGTTCCCGATGAGATCTTAGAAACAGCTCAAGCTGGAAAACTTAAATGAACGTAGACTGGTCAGCCTTCTTTTCTCAGACTTTTGTGTGTGTGTGTAGAGAGGCGCTTTAGAGTGCTGTGAATTTAGTTCGACAAGCCTGTTTGTGTAGGAAATAGTATGTTCAGGACCGTGGGGACATGATGATCTTAAATCCAGCTGGTAGAGAGCATTACCAAACTATACATGGAATTCAGATAGTGTTTTGTTCTTCTGCACAAACCCTAAATCCCCAAAGAGGAAAGAGAATTTCATTGTTTGTCTGCCAGAAGTGCACTTAAATTGTATTTGAACAAATCTGTTAGATTTGTGTTTTGTTGGGACTGCCAAGAACAGGTTGGCTGTCTTGAAGCATTTCTTTGCATAGTGGATCATGCTGCACATTAAAGAAGCTTAAAAGAGTAAAGCAGTTTCTGTACTAGACGGTATCAGGGTTCACACTATTTGCATAATGAGGTGGTAATAGGCACTTAGAGTGAAGATTTTATTATGGACTCCAGGAGTTAGGAATTTTCAGTTCCAATTACATCTTTTGTTCTGGTGCTTTGTTCTAAATTTCCAAAGAACACTTCTGCAGTGATATTAGAGCACTAGCTATGAGAGAGTGTGAACTTTGCAGCATATAATATGTAGGTAAAACTACAGATTCTAGAGCTGCTTAGCTAAATCCATTGCATCTTTTTAAGCCATTATTTTTTACTTTTGTCATGTTTCTTATCAGTTACCTTTTTCCAAAACCATTTTGCTAACAAATTATTTGTGTGTCCTTTAAAATGTCCATAGACTTGAAAATGTCAGTGCATTATGAACTAAATGCATACAGATGTTTGCCAACAAACTTCAAATTTATCTTGGAATAAATTATCTTGTAGTTAAGAAAAGCAACTACAACTACTTATCTGAACTCTATTGTATTCCCTAGTTTGCTTAATTCAGAACATTGTTCCCCCAGTGGAAAGAGAAGCTGCTGCTGGGACTGGATTGATTACAGTAAGGATGAGTGTCTTTTCATTAATCTCTCCCATGTAAAAGTGTGGCTACTCATGAAGAAAGTTGTCAGTGAAACGAAGGAACAGGTTTGTCATGTAAGGTGTCCATTTTCTAAGCATTAGCAGGTGGAACATCTGTAGACATTTCTGTTTCCAGTAAAACATTTTGCAGGCCAGCTAAGGAAGAATAGCTGGGTTTTGTAACCATAAGTTGCTAGACACATGGATTTTTCCTAGGAGCTAATCTGTGTTGCCAACCTCAGTGTTGTTAGAAGCGTATCCAACATGTTTGCTGTGGGAGAGGTATCTTTAAATATTTATATGGTATGTCTCTATCAAAGATTTTCAATTTTGACAGATGCTTTTTGAGTTAATCAGCAGCTAGAAAACAGCTGAATATACGTACCTACTATGTTGTTGTTCTGCCTAGAAACACTCATTATTGGGCATAAGGTAGGCAAAGGAGACAGTACAGCTACCCCTATCACTGATTACCCACATGGGCTCTCCTTCCAACATACTTTTTCTGTTGCCCTTTTGCTCAAATGTCATTGAGCGATTCCTGTTTCCAAATAATGTAATGAAATTGGTGTATGTGGAAGAGGTGTTTACCCTGTCTTTTCATGCTTGGGAATTCCATGTAAAGACTCATGTCAGTATTGATACCATGAAAAGGGGTTTTCTTCAACACACAAGCCCTTTCAGGATTACAGAGCCAAATTTTAGAATATCCTGTAGTCATGCCTTCTCAAGCAAAAGTACATTTCCCCTAACAGTAACAGGCAAGAAACTCCTTCTGGCTTCCAGCACTTGAGGAAATAAACCACAAATTGTTATTGGGGAAATTTGGGTACCAAATCAGGTGTTACAATGTCAAGGCAATATCTGAAAGTCAGTGATTAGAGATAGACAATATTTTCTGAAGAACAGTTTTCCATAGGTAGTTGTTATATATTTCATTACTCTTAGTAAAATTCTGTAGAAAATTTTTTTTAGAGCTCAGCTATTTCCCACTATTTTTACATTACTTGCTAGATGACACATTATATTTAATAATGATAGCACTATCATAGTACAGCAATATTAAAACATTTGTTACATTTTTTTCAGAAATCATCGTATCTGTTTTCTGTTGATAGGAAAAGTCATGGCCAATGGTCTCTGCCATGTACCCTTTTTTCTGTATTTGTTGCTGTCAATATTGTAAGAGGACACTGAAGGAAGCTCTCAGGTTTTACAGGTAGTTGGATGTTTTGCATGTTGTTTACTTTCCCGACACTCTGGCCTGCAACTGTAGCATATCTTTTAATGGTTTTTCTTCTGTCTTAGTTTTTCCATAACTGTAAAGGAATGTATTTTAAAGACAATAAGGAGTGAGTCATGGTATTTAAAATATGTTTTCAGAAGATAAGCAACTGTCACATTTACTGCACAGTTTCTGCTACTCAGTGGCTTTCCTACTTTTACCTTTATCATCATTACCTTTATCACACATTTCTTTTTTCCTTCCATGACTTGTTATTCTCACATATCATTGCTTTTCAATTAGCATTTGTCCACATATGAAGTTATTCAAGAGCAGTATTTGAGGGTAAACTGGATAGAAACAAGGACCACTTCTGAGATAATTACTCAGGTTACCAGGTACAGATTTATTTAAGTTTATTTGAAGTGTGACCCAATTTAAGGAGTCTTCCTGAGTAGTGTAAGGCCATGAAGCCACAAAATACCCAGTGTGCTGTAGCACTTCATGTTGGCTCCTCCTACTTTAATCTAAAAGAAAATGGATTTGTAAGGCTGCTTATTTCGGTTCCTGCGTTAGGAAAAATTCTTTCATCCACTTCGTGTTCCTCAGCAATCCTCTTGAAGTAGCATACAGTCACCCTTGGAATTTTTAGGTTTGCAAAAATTACTTATGAGACAGGCCTTTGGTTTCTAAATTGTGCCCCCTTGTGAAGAAATATGGTGGGTTAATAGAAAAGGACATCTGCAGTGTTACAGCAGAGCAATGGGCATCAACCTCTGCCTTATGCTTGGGAACTGTTTCAAGAGGAGAGTAATTAGAAATAATCTTCTGGTGTTTATGTAATTTGGCTCAAAGGTTTTTTCCTATTAATCTGTATATTTTCTGCAATAATATAATTTTATTAGTAGCTTAGAGATGAGAAATCCAATGTGGGAAGGATTATTTTACTTACAATGATTTTACAACATGCCAGTGACATTATTTTCTGTATTTATAAACATATTTTAGAAATTTCTGAATTGCTAACATTGTAACATATTTTTCTGTAAATTCAGACAATAGCAGCACTCTAAGACAGTGTTTTTAATCTAAATTCAGCATCGTATCATTTAATTTGCAGTAATGTAAACAAACTCCAGTAAGTCAGCAAAATTAAATATGAAGTATTTCAGATTTTATTAGCTGTGTGTCTGTGTTTAAACTAAAATGCTTATGGAGTTATTACAGTGAACAGATTTCCACTGACTTGAAAAAGTAGACTTGTAGGAGCTGCAGAGGTGAAGCAGCACCATGTGAAATGCAGTGACGGGATGAAGATTTGGCAATGTGCTTCTTTTCTCTCCAGGCTCTTAGGCAGTCTCTGTAGACGAGAACAGACTGTCATCTTGTGCTGCTGAAAGCTAACGTGCGGTTTCTGCTTGTGTCTCCTTGTTTCAATTCCTATACAATCTTGTAATTTTTCCTACCAGTTGATATGGATATGGATACGGTGAAACACAAGGGGAAAAGGTATGGTTCATGTAGTATAAAATATAAAAAAAGTTTTTCTTACTGCAGGAATAACAGGGAGGCTTTTCTTCTTCAGAAAGAAGAATGTAGTGCTGCAGAAAAATATATTCTCGGTATATTAAGCAGGCTATCTCTTACTGGAACATGCTGCTTTTTCAGTCGGTATTTACCCTGCAGATGTAAACAATTAGTAATGTATAAAAGTCTGTGTTCTTTAGGGGTTTTTTTAAGTTAGGTATATTGCATGTGAGTGTTTACTAACTTACTGTGTTTGATTGTAAAGCCACTTACAGAATTTTAGTACTTATAACACTTGGATGAACTTCTGTCTACTTGTTTGCTTAGTACTGGGTTTTAAATCTGTAAATAAAGTAATATAATTACAGGTTTTTCTTCTTACCTCGTTGCTTTGACACAGCTGAAGAAGTTGGCATTAAAACCCGTAATGAATACCTCACTGTTACTGTAAATTTATAAAGAAATATGTACAGCAAGGATTTATAGAAAATGCTTGCTATTTTTCAGTTAAGTATAGTGAAATCATGTAGTGGATATATAAGATTTTATTTGAATATTCAGTAAGAATATAAATGAAAGCAAATTTTGAATCACTTCACCCAATGTAATCAATGGAAAAATGTTCGTAGAAATACAATCAGGATGGCATTTAAATATTATGTATGTTTTTATAAATACTAAAAATATTGCTTTGTCTTAGTCTCCCATCATATGCATGTGAGACTAAAATTATGGGCAACTCACTACACACTAGTGACGATAGTGGGAAAATTGTTTCCTTTTCTCAAACGTATGTTGTACTTTTAAATAGTTGAGAAAACTTGAAAATTCTGTAATGTTCAAGTGCACTGGCTAGTCTTCCAGTATATTTCAGGAATTTAAACTATGAACAGTGCTTTTGACTTGGCCCAACCAATTTATCGTGTAGGTTGGTTAATGAGGAATCCAAGTGCCTACTTTTAAAATGAATACTGTAATGTTCTTTTTTGTACGTAAGCTCTGATGATTAGTTAGAGTGAGCTGTGATGGTTATAGCTAAATGAACACAAAACTCTGTCTCTTTGACAACTTGTCTCGTTTTCACTTAGGTAGCGGGAGGAGTTTTACTTCTCTGATGCTTTTGTAGTTTAGTGTTGTAGCTTCACTGTGCTAAAAGGCAATAGGCTGGGAACATTACAACAAAGCCTGGAGGTCTTCAGTGAAGGGCCAAAGTAGCTACTTTTTTCTATGTGCTGCTGTGAAGTGATAAAACATAACTGCAAGTTGGTCCATTTTGAATGGTGGTAAAGTCATGTACACTGTGCTAATGTCTGGCAGGATTATACTGTGGGACTTATTTTCCAAGAAGAAATGCATAGGAAGATAAAATGCCTGTGTTAAAGTGTTTACACAGTGGTAGGAAAAGGTGGGCTCTGGGATATACAGATATATTATTAAATGACCATATTGATAAGGAGCATGTATGTGAACATGGGCTTTCGCTGATGCATTAGTAAGTCCAGAGGAGTAACACCCTGTGGAGAGAGTAAATACAGAGGTAGCCAGTCAGGTGAGAACATAAGAGCCACTAGGCTAAAATGTTATGGAATAGTATTTGTTTCCTTCTTTACTCTTCCTTACTTCTCTATTAAATCTGAGAGAGAGGGCGTGTCTCTTAGGATGTGTAATTTTTGTATCAGTTATTTTAATAATACTGAACTAGTGCCGAAACTTTCCAACTTAAATTTTGATACGCAACTAAACTTCCATCATTGCTTCATTTTCTCTTTTCATATGGTCTCTGATAGATAAATCTTCATAGGTAGGTGTACATACAAATGTATTAGTACAGTTTGTAGAGTGACTTATGGGATATAAAGACTCAATTTTAAAATAAGCTTTAAAAGTACGTCTCAGTTGGAAACTACTTTTTTCACCACAACATTGCCTTTTTCTGTGTTAGTATTGTTTTAGGTTTATGGATTTTACATAGATTTGGGTTTTGATGAGACTCTGTTATTAAAAGCATATAAAAACTTTACCTTCCATGGGAATAGATTGTCCTTGATATGCTACTGATAAAATAAGCATCTGGAAATTATCTTTGCTTGTTTATTCTGTACAACGGTAAAGGTCCATTAGATCTTTATCACCTCTAAAAAGAACTTTTTTCTGTTTTTTGTCTCTGATACTGCCTTAAGTGCTCATCATACCACTATTTGAACTAAAAAGGCTTCCTGCTTATTCTCAGAATGATGCTACTGTGACAAAAATGCCCTCTAAAGATCTTAGCAGTGTACTTGTCAAGTTTGAAGTATTTGAGACACTAGTAAAATGTTATGCTACTACTACAGTTTCATGGAAAGATACAGTGCTTTCAAGGTTTTCCTGTCCTTCTATGATAATTATTTAGAACAAGAGAGCAAACAGCCATTTTTACTTGGGAGTTAACTGAAACATCCACTACAAACTTTCCTCCCTCAACTATAGGAATATTTTATTATGTACGTGAAAACTTGGTGCAATTAGTTCAAAACATATCTGTACTCAACTCCCCCAACCTATTGAAAGGCACTATTTCTCACTGGGATGAAGCTTTTAAAAATGTTTAAAAAAATCCTAAATTGGGCATGTATAATTATAGATAGATGAGTCAAAGCTTTTTCAAAACTGGTGTGATGGTACGAAAGAGAAGCTTATAATAGGAGTTTAATCCTTCATTTTGAGAGGTTAAGCATATCCATAGGTCACTTATGCATGTAATTCAGTCTAATATAATTGCAATTTATAAAAATGATTACACAGAGCAGAGTGGCTATGAATTTTGGTAAGGAAGCTGTTGTATATACAAAGTTTAGTTGAAGCTAATGCTAAAGCAAAATAAATCTCATGGATGACTAAACTGTAGTCCCTGGGTCTGTAACAATCCCCAGAGAATAAGGAAAGTTAATTTAAAATATTTTTGTTCTTCTGGTCTTAAGCCAGATGCCTTAAATTCTGAAAAGCAAGCCTCAAGTGACATTCCACTCCAGTGGGAAAAGAAAGGAGAACGTATAATCTGGTCCTGCAGAATCATATTTACTTTATTAACAATTAAAAATTGTAATTTAAATGCTGAACTAGTGCTCATTCCCACTCACTTGTTCGGTCACTTCCTCCTTCTCATTCACTGTCATTCTCCACCTCTCAAAACAAGCATATTTAAGAACATCTCTCTGTGATGAAGGAATTAGAACTTTGGAAAATTGCAGAAAATTAGATTATCTATTTTGTGCATTTCAGGCAAGAAGAACTGAACTGTAAATACAATTAATGAATCATTGGCCTGTGTATAGATCTTGGAATTGGTTTCTAAAACTCCGTTTGGAAATAACAAAATAAACTGATCAATTTTAACATAATCACCATCTATTTTATCTTTCTATCAGGTTTGGATGAAACTCAAAAACTCGTCCAGTAACAATTACTTCTGTAAATTCAGTTTTATTCTAGCATATTGTTGCCTTAATAGAGGTATGGCTATCCGTGTATATTAGGTAGCGACCATCACAGTTTTATTACATACAAAGTAAAAACAAGATATGAAAATTAAATGTACTGTGTTCTGCAGTACAGTTAATTAGTCTGAGACAGCATTTGAACACAACAGCTGAAAACAAGGAAAAGAGGAGGTTATTTCTTTAGGTCACTGCATTGTGTATTACCTGTTCATACTGTCGTCTCATATTAAATTCTCCTAAACTTTAGATACTTTCTATAGATACAGCATGGTCGTCTTAGCAGGTAATGACTAGGGAAGATGAATAGTATTGAAGGTGCTATGTTACTGATTATAGATACCAACATCAGTAAAATTACTTCAATGTACCATGCTGGATTATTGCAATTGCTTATTCTTAGCCAAAAAGTTTCTTTTAAAAGATTGCAAGTTAGCTTTTTTTTTTTAAGGATTGTTATTAAACGTTCGTTCTGAGCAGTAATAAAGACTCACTTTTTATCAGTAAATTAAGTTTAAATGTGTCAGTGTTTAAATTCAGACTATCAATACTCTGTTGCTACTTTGGGCAAGGAATGGTGCCTTTTCTATTTCTCCGTCATTAAAAAAAAACCTTTGAAGTGGAAAATGCATCTTTATAGAACAAAGTTATTTTGTTTCATGAAATCGTTTTCTGTAGCGTGACCTAAAAGTCTATTAAACAATTCAGTCATGAAAACTCAGAGAATTTCCTGGCCCCTAAGTACTATCCGAAATAATCTTATAATTATTCATGTGACCCTATGAACCCAACAGCTGAAGTAGAAGCAAACAAATATGCATGTATTCAGTGTCTACAAAATTAGAAAATGAGAACTAGATTTCCTGTGCTAAGGAAAATTCTCCCAGTTGCTCTTTTATTAGCTATATGCCATGGGTAGAGTGCATAAATTTTACATCTGTAGTAATATACATACTGATCTTTTACAACAATATCAGTTAGAATTATAATTGGTTATAAATGAAAATATTTAGAGATACAGCAAGGTTCTGTTGCACTTGATGTTTATGTAATATCCATGTTTCTAACTGTAGATCTAAACTATAGGTTGTTTCTGATAGATCAGGAAGGATCTGCCTTTCCGTATAAAACCACAATATATAGTACAATAAAATGCCAATATCAGTCTTTAATAAAAATAATAATAGTGATTGCATAAACATGAAGGCAGTTTTATTACATATACTTTGTCTTTGAGCTTTGACACATTTACTCTGAGCTTCAGATCTTCATAGGCAATTCTAAGTTGTTCCTGTAGTTGGAGGGATGCAACATTGCACTGTGTAAGAAAATTAGCCAGTGCTGTGAACTTTAACCCTACCTTTGATTATCTTTGGACTTTTAATGTCAGAGACACAGGAATGAAATAGACAGTATGCTTTCCAAATCAGTTATGTATATGTATTAAAATAGTATTTGAAAAGAACAGGTGAAGTCAGAGTTTTGCAGAAGTACTTTGGCAAATAGATAAGATTGTAAAAAGAGGATGACAAGTAGCTGACCCAGCTGACCAGAAAGTGGTATTTTTGGCCTTTTCTGTGTAAGATTACAGAAGGCTCACGCACTGGCATGGGCTTTGTTTCACGTTGCTGAAAAGTGATGTGAAGAGCTCCTGTGTCTTCCTTTCATTTTCTCCTTGATCAAATTTCAAGTACTTATGAACAATCTTTCAAATGACAGTTAATTGATGTCTTTTGTCAGCCTCTGTTTTGTATCTGAAAATTATTATTCTTAGTAGTTATTTAGATCTGAAGTGCCGTGAGAAGTAACAAGCACTATTTTACTATTCCTTCTCCTCTGGACTGATGATTCTTTAAGAGCAGGACTTTCTTGGGGGTGGATATGCTGTGGTAAATCTGTTTATATCATTTATATCACACTGCTTTTTCTCTCTTCCAAATCAGTGAAGTCCATTTTTCCTTTGGTAATGGCTTTTAAAGTAATTCATCCTGTTGCCTTACAGAAATGGAAAATTAGTAAGTAAAAGCAACCCAAGTATTATCAAAAGTGAAAATGATGACTGGTTAGAAGTTTGCACCTGCTGCTACAATTTCTGGTCTTAAGTAAATCTATCTCTAAAATGTATTTCTTTTTTTAAAAGTGTATCATCGTTTTCTTATGATCATGAGTTTCCCTCCTGAAGACATTGAAATATTTCCCTACTGAAGACAGTGGTTATATACCAGAGCTGCATGGGGATTCTGAACAATGTTGAGTTACGTTTAAAGGATTGCCTCTGCAAGATGGTTTGATCCTCATTAAATTCAATTTCTGCTCCTTGAAATGATCTCATCCTTAACAGGATACAATTCATAAGAAATATTGGCTGGTGAGGTAATGCACATTCTGTAAATGTAATTGAAACTGCAGAAAGTTCATAGAACATCAGTTAATGAATATTAATATTTGAGTTAGATCTGTGCTTGTTCATTCTTTTGGCAGCCTTCCAGCTGCCATCAGTACTGCTCCCCATGTTACCAGGGTGAACTCATCTGTTTTCCTGTGTGTCCTCTGCTGCTCTGTGCCACGTTGCCCGGTTACAACTTAATGTGTAAACCTTGATACACAGCAAAAATTGCTGTTGAATAAGTGAGCATGATTGCTCTTCAGCATGATAGTCTGTATTGTGCTCTGTCCTGGCCCTGTAAAGACCCACATCTTCCTAATTGTTGAAGAGAGAGCGGAAGTTTGATTGAAAACCCTTTGAGAACAGCCTTTGACAAGACAGTTGCTGGAAGGGTGACCAAAGGGGACCCTTTGGTCACTCCAGTATTTTATCTGAATTGTTAGAACCTGGAGCTTATTTACAGAAAAGCAAAGGAAAACATCTGAGCCCACGAGTGAATTAGAATTTCTCGTATCTGGAACTCCTATGATGAAGAGCTGCCTGAAGACCATTGTTCCTTTCCTGCGATGTGTTCTTCCTTCAGATGTTCAAGGGGACTGCACAGTCTCTGCTGCACGCACCTCAACTGCCAGTCATACACAGCCTGCCCTGAGGAGGGCAACTTCCTCTTGAAGCAGAGATCTCTCTCTTTTTTTTTTTTTTTAAATCATCATCTTCTTAAATGCATTGAAAAATGCACACAATGCAGAAAAAAAACTCCTTACTTCATTTTACTCTATTTCTTTTCTTTCCTCTTTACTTACTCCTTCTGTTGACTGCATTCTAAGCATCCTCAATGTAGTGACACTTAAGGTCTTTCTACCTCTGCTCTCTACTCTGAAACCTTCCCTTGTCTTTCCTGATGCTTCCATGCTGGTCTGCTGCTCCTATAAACAAACCTTTCCATTTCTTGTGTTCTTAAACTAGTTCCTGCTATTTTTCTTCATAGTGTCCCAGAAAAAAAGCAAACAATACCTGTGAACACACCACCCTGAACATGCCTGAACCACCCTATAGTAAATTACCACCCTATAGTAAAAAATGGCATTTTTCAAGTACTGGGCAAAACTGTAGCATTATTGATTACTGCGTTTATGCGTTTTGAGCAAAGTTTTCTCCCCGCCTTCCCCAAGACAACAGTATTCCTAGTATGTTATGAGGTACACTTCAGATTGTAACATGGCCCTGTATTCTCTTCTAGGTGTTTTTTCAAATACAAACCAGCATTTCAGCAGTGTAGGGATATTTTAAGGAATTTTTCCATTACGAAAATTAGCATCTCAGCATCAAGATATTCTGCTTAAGCACCATGTGAAAATACATAGAGCAAACTAAGATACAGAGGAGGATGTTAACCCCTGATATTCTGAAGAGTCTTTGCACAATTGCATGTATTTCACTGACAAAATGTGTTTATAGCTCCAGCTTTCTTGCTGATGAGTCGCTGCTGCAGCTCTGAGATTGTCTGCATACAAATCTCCTTCAAGGCTTTTCTTTGTCATCCTGACATGCTGTAGTGGATGGAGGCTATGTCACACTGTGCCAAAACAGTCCTTTACTGCTGTATCTTGAACACACATGCAAACCTGCATCAAATGGCTGTGTTTCAGGAAAAGTTCCTTCAGGTGATGACAGTTCTTTTTCTCCTGTTGGTAAAGCTGCAGGCAGGCTAGATGGCAAGAGCCATTGCTGAAACTATCAGTCCTGCTTTGCAGGGCAGTGGTTGGCTTGCAGAGCCAACTGAAGGGTGACATTCAAATACATCTCCAGATCTGTTGAGTATGAAGAATGGCATCATAATATGTAGCCTTTTTTCTAAAAATCTTTATGGTTTTGTTTGTTTGCTTGGTGTGTTTAGGTTGGTTTTTTTTTTTTTTGTTTTGTTTTTTTAAATCTGGGAGGGTTCTAATACTTTAAGAATGTTGCCTGTTAGCCAAAAAAGATGGATCATGAGATGCTGGGTGAGGATCCATGGGAATTTTTGAGTTTGACCCAAAGTTACAAAACTGCAGTTGCTTCCAGATAGCTATTTCTGTATTTGCCACAGTGCACCTAGAGAGAAAGTCAGCAGTAGTGTCATGACAAACAAAAAATGAGAGAAGTTTGGGATAGGTAGCGAATCTCAGGCAAACTTGAGTGTCAGTACTATTTACTAAAGCTTGTGAATTACTATGTCATCATCCACTTCATCTTGAATAGCAAATTAGGAATGGAATTTAATTGACCATGGATTTTATCCCTTGCCCTACTTGTCCTGTAAAAATACCAGAAATAAGTAAGACACATAGCCAGAAAGTTGATCAGCTGTTCTGATGTGTGCTTATTTGGTCACAGGCTGCCCAGTGCCACCAAGAAGATAACGTTTGAACAGTCTAAATGCCTAGCTTTTGTACTCTAAATGCTGAAAAATACTTACAGAAAAGCTCAAATTAGTACAGTTTCTCAAAAGCGTTTCTGAAGGCCTCGCCTATTTTATTGCGAAGTTAGCAAGACCTGTCAGCGGACAGAGCCAAGAAATCGCCCTGACAGAGCAGATCTTTCTGCTGTTCACAGCATCATCTCCGTCAAACACAGTAACATCCTTTAGCTTTGAACAACCTTCGTAACTGTTTGGGATGTGAGGCACTGGCATGTCTTCTTGAGAATCTCAAGGACATGAATGAAAGAAAGACAGGCATATGCACTATTCTAGACATAACAGAAACTGCATTCAATGTTCAATGTATTTCAGTTCTCATCATTGATATGTAATCAGAAATTGTTATAACATAGTAATGTTTTAGAAAGTCCATGAATTAAAGATTTCCTTCTTCCTGAAATTCAGAAAAGTATGCATAATAAATTTCTTGTAACCCATACTTTCTCTTGTATGAAAGCCATGTAGGGATGGTCAATCTTTGATCTTTGTGAGTGCAGAACATATGCAGTGATACATATTTGAACCCAGTACTTAGGCACCTCCAGTCTCTCCTCCTGTTATTTTCTTATTTTTTAAAATGTAACTTTGTATCTGGAACCCTTGGAATCCATACTTAATGCACAATAACATGAAGCTTTTGTCGTGAAACATGTTAACTGTCCTGAAACAGACAGATGGTGTAAAATTAAAAAAAAAAAAAAAGGTAAATTTATCAATTAAAGAAAAAAAATTATATATTTGCAATTTTGCCAAAAATTTCACTTCTTGCAGGGGAAGTTTGAATTGTAATGAAGTTGCATGCAGATTTTTGTTAACATACTGTTCAATAGTAAATATTTTTTTCTTTTAGGTATGTCTTTCATCTATGTTTTCTTGCAATTTAAGTAAAATATCTTTCATAATTTTAGTTGGTGAGTTTAGCAGGAGCAATAGAAAATATGATGCATCCATTTTTGCTGTAGCTTTTAAAGTTTTCTTTTATGAAAAGAGCTTTTTCCCTTGGCCTTGCAAATACTCATCTGTACAGAATCTGATTTCTTGCTGTCGTCTTAACCAAATTTTGTAGTGACTTCGTCTGCAGAGTTGCCTGAGCTTTATGAGAGCACAGAGAGAAAGATGATGAAGGAAGCACTGAAACTATTCTGTACTCCTTAAGCAATAAGCATGCACGAGCAAGTAAGCCTTCTCAGAAATGAGATCTCTGGTGAACTTAGTGCTCAAAAATGGGTAATTTCTTTGGAACTAGCTTAGGTCAAAGCTGCAGTGCTTTTCTGGACCTGCAAGTATCTTTGTACCTGTAAAGTTTGCTCAGACTAGATAATTGTAAATGAAAAGTGGAGAATTGACTCTACAAAATGGTGTGATTAATTTCTACTTTTGCACGGCATCAACTTCTTTTTGAAAATATGAGCTAGATTAAAAACAAGGTCCGTAATTATTCTGTATTGGCTCAGAAATCTGAGTTCACATGACCTGACTTTAAATCTCAGGTCAGTGGCAGGCTGTTTTTCATAGATTGGTCTGATTTTCAGCATTTCTGCAGATCCCAATTGGCAGTTGTTTGTTCCAACATCTCTGAAAATCAAGCGGTTGGCAACTTAGCATTGTTGGGAGAGTAATTAAGTGACTGGTTCTCTCGCAGAGAACTAGATCAAGGGATAAACGTTAAAAATAATTATGCCCAAAATGGCTTTTGCGTTTGTAGCTAGAAGAAATGTTCCTCAGGCTATGGCCTCACTCATATTTAAACAGAATAATGTTGGGTGGTATTTTGAGATTAATTAGATGAACAATTTTTCAGGTAAGAATGTTGGGCAAAGTAGTTTATTAATAGAAATTTCATTAGTAAAAGAGTTTCCACTTTTAAAATAACCTCATTTTTTCAAAAGGTGATCATCACGAAGAGTAATAGGTGAATATTCTTTAATTTTTGTTTAACACCCCCCCCCCCGCCTCAGCCCCACCCCACCCCAACATCCTTAGAAGAAGCTGGCCAGTGACAAGTGCTGCCTCTAGGAAGGCAACATGTTTACCAAAAAGCACTTCTTAATCTATTCTGCATTTGTGATTTAGCAGTGATCTTGAAACCTCTGGGGCTAATCGGTGCAGGTATGGTCATAAACTGAATGAGACAAATCTGAGAAAATTCAAGGTCCTTCAGAAAATCATGTTACTGTTAGCATCACCTCCTTTTTTAAACTTTATTAAATAAATGCTCCAAAGTGTGATGCGTGGGGGGCCATTTTGGAAGACATAAAACTGACTGTGCATAATACCTCATTCTTTTGTTCTGAGCAAGTTCTCATTCTGTTGTGTTTCTCTTTCAACCCCACTCCCCTCCACCCAAGTTCACTTTACATATTAGATTATTTCTGCCCAAAGTGCTTTTTTCATAGCAGATTGCTGCTGTATTCTGTGCTCTAGATACTTGAATTGCACTGTTGTGGAATAAATACATGTAAAAGAGATTGGAACAGTCCTTGGTCATGACTTTCAAGAGATCACCGTTAGTTTCGTTTGGTCGATATATTTTCTTATGAAAACGTGCAATGCCAAAATGAAAACTCACCATTGGAATTTACTCAGTTGAATGAATTTTTTTCTGGGAACAGAATAAATTTGGAAAGAGTAGCATTTCCTGTGATGTTATGAAATATGTTTAGGCTTGTATGTTCTGTAAAACTATTGTGTTTTCAAGGGATTTATTTAAGTGATCTACAACACATACCATCCTGAGAGATTACTTGTTAATACACAATTTGGGTTTACAGGAATTTAAAATTGCTTTAAAAACATGCAACAAATGAAGGACATGATGTCACAGGAATGCTGCGCATGGGCTGTCGGCAGCCCTCCGTGATAGAAACACTCTGTAGGTAGAGATTTCAAGAGTCAGCCATTGGTACATAGCCAGGAAATCAGACTGGCATGCATGGTACCAACCTAGCCTATGTATACGTAAACCTCCTACATGTCAAAGTTTCATTTTGATCATTCAGAATATATCAGTGTAGGTTTTTATGAAGATTTGGGACAGATGCTGATCAGAAACAATTCAAAGAATTATTAAAACCCTGTTAGGGCCTATTTTCTGTTATTTTTATCGTGTAATAGCAATAAGCATAATTTTTCATATCATAGAAATCATATATCATCATATCTGTGAACAATGAACTTTTAGGGTACACATATTCTATATTATTACAGTAAAGTTAGAGACATTAAACCTGCATCCTAATAAGGAATCTTTGGTTGGTTCTTAATTCCAGTTTCAGTGTTTCATATGAGCCAAGCAGCTCTAGATGTTTGGCAAGATGATAACATGCTCCCAGGTGCTAAGCTAAATACCTGTGGCAGAAAAAATATGAGAAGAGAAACCGAAAAGATTACAGTAAACAGGAAGACATACATGTAAGTTTAAGAAAGAAATCAGAATGATTATTTTAATGAATTTCTATATCTAATATTTCCAGTACAGCAGCACTTGTGAACTCCAGCTTCATTTTGGAGGAGTATCTGTCAAACTTGTAGGGCTAAGAATGGCTATGGTATCTAGGTTTCTGACACCTCTGTGTAGTAAACTTACAGCAATGTGTGTGGAGAAAAGGACATAATGCAATTTGCAATTGTAGAGATTAAAGAGAAGAAAGGATTATATGAAAAAAATGTGGAATAGTTTCAAAGCCCAGCAAGAGTTACTTGTTCTTATAGCTATTTTTAAATAATATTTTAAAATGTCTGTTGTCACTATAAGAAAGCTTTATTGCCTGAAGGTTAGCAGTAAGTTAACTTGCAGATACCATTCTAAGTTACTAGAAGCAAAACTGAGTTATTTTAAAAGTAAAGTTTTCATGATTTATTGTATATGTTTTTAAGAGCTGAAAGATCTAGTTTGTTTCCATTTATTTTCCAAATATGTACTTGTTTGTAAAACTACAAGGATGGAATTCTGCCTGAATTTAATCTTTATTTTAATGCTAATTTTCATTTTTGAGTTGCAGGGTGGTTTTCTTTTGTAGTTTTCTGAAAAAAATTATGTTGCAAGTAATTCTTATATTCTTTTCACTTACGATTAAAATCTGTTTAAAAAATAGAAGAAAGTAAAAATCTATCAAAGCGATAATATACTTTCATTGGAATCATGCTGTATTAGTATATGGAGCGACCTATTTCAGTTCATATATCAAAAATACTGTAAAAACAAAAAGAAAGAAAAGAAAAAATGTTAGAATGTATGCTTTTATTGTCAAAAGTAAGTGTTGAGGTACTATAGTTGCCTATAAACTTTACCATTTACATGTGTGTTCATTACAGTGGGAGGTAAGAAAGCTCACCCTAAACTCCTTCCTGTAAGCATCAGTACTTCGCAGTACTTGAAGAGATTTGAAATACGTTTAATATTGCAATGCTTTTAGAACCAGACACTCTCCCCAGTTTTTTGTGAATTACCACTCGATACGCAGTATGTGAGATACTGTAGCATCAGACTGCAGATGGCTTTGAAATCTTTGATATGGAAGGCAGAAGTGAATCAGGAGCGATACGCCCTTGTGAATCGTTGCTTTTTGACAGGTAGCTGTCAGTTTAGCACTGCATTTTACTCTTTTTGGTTCACATTCATTTTTAATTAAAATAATCATTCTTTGGTAGTGATATATATCACTGTAACTACATCTGCCAGGATGAACTCTAAGCCCTGGCTTGGAATGATTTTTTTTTTTTTTTTTTTTTTGGTCTCCTGGGCAAGATTAAGTTTCCCCATTTGCCTGGTGCAATCTCACTGAAAAGATTTTCCCTTACGAGTTACCTGAGGGATATGCTCCTGCTTTGTTTGTTTCAGTTCTTTTCAGTGGCTGACAAGTGTACACATTGTTAGGCTCTATTTTTTCGTAACCTCATCTGTGTGCAACAGAAGTAACACATTCAGAGCTATAACACATCAAAACAAACAGTATTTGAAAATGTTATATGAAGCACAGAATCCTTGGAGACAGTTAGTGCCCTGAAGTCTACTTTATACAAAAGAGATTAACACCATTATTCTACGTGTAATCTCTCCAGCAAAACACTGTCGCCTATTTCTGTCAACAAATGGTTTCTTTGCTTTGGCAGCTGAAAGAAATTTTAGTTGTGTAGGCAACAGAACATGCCTTTATAAGTTGCAGAACCCATTTTTAAAAATATTTTGGAAGGTAACTGCCGTTTTGAGAAGTCAAATTATTTTCATTAACTAAATATTTTTTAAACAAGCTGAAAAGACTAATTATGTCTGCTACATGTGACACACGCATAATCCATGCCTAAGGCAAGTTCACTGTTTAACAGTATACCTTATGGAAATCTCATGCACATCCCACTGTTCCTTGCACACCCTTTCCTAATAAGAAGGTCTGCATATATCTTACCCAGATAACACACGCTCTAAGAGTGCATGAGTGTAATGAGCACTCTTCTTCCTGAGAGTCTGCAAGTCCATAGAACTGTTGTATGCCAAAGAAGAGAAGATAAAGATGCTCAAGTAAAGGGGTAATATTTCTAGAAGCGTGAGACCAAATAAATTCTGGAAAATTGTCAGGGAGGGGGGGGAAAAAAGATAGATACCACAGCTTTTCACTGTGTAATGAATCACAGTAGCCATTTTCCTAATGGAATTGAGTTCCATAAGTCATAGTGAACACGTGAAAGATTTTTTTTTTAATTTTATGTTAATAAATATGTCAGTTCTCTTTTTCAAATCATTGAATTGCATTGCTAGTTAATAAACTATTACATTTTGAATAAAATTTTACTGTTTCCCCTAAGAAATTGTTAATACAAAAATTAAAGCTGAGGCAAGAAATATGTACCTTAATAAATATTGCCTTGTACTTGATTTTCTGGTTTATGGCAAAAATAACTAAGAAGTAAAAAAATCTGCCAGATTTTGAACTTAGTAGCTGAATCAAAGCTTCTGCTATTCTCAATTTCTTCACCTGGGTGAGAGAAATTACATCACTGTTCACAACTTCGGTTTGTGGAGGGTGTGATACCTCGTGAGAGCAAGGCATTTGAACCCTTCTCACTTACATGGCAGGGTAGATGCAGGTCATAGGGCAGAAGTGGATGTGTGTGCAGATCCCTGCGCCTGGAGCTGCTTCCCTCTGTGGTTACATGGCTGGGAATGTACGTGTCCTGTGGCGAGGGTGCTGGTGCCTCTGACATGTGGCGTGCACAGACCGTGCAAACAGTTTCATATTATTTGAGGAAGCACACGTGTGCTTGTTTGTAGGACTGGATGCGATTTCTGCCATGCTGATGGATAACTGTATTTCGTTTATATGGGGGAAGGATAGCAACGAGAAACAAGTCATTAATAACAAAAAACAGTCATTAAGCCATCAGCTGATTTCTTGTGCGCATCTAAGGGCTGATGGGGAACAACCCCATGAAAATTGTCTTAGCACCTGTCCTTGTCACAGTTATAATGACCTTTCCCTAGGTAATTTACACTTTGTAATTACAAAGCACAGGTCATTGAAACAAATTATTAATGTTAATCAGTAAGTCAGCATACAAGAATGCAAAGAATCAAGTCTGTCCTTGTATACTAAATGAAAAGATTTCTTACAGATTCTTGCTTTGATCATTAGACTCTTTTAAATAAGCAAACATTACTTAGTTGCTAAGCCACAGACTGAAGTTCATTAGTGTGTTAGCACAAATATTAGAAAAAGAGTACTAAACCAATATTAGATAGAGGACCTGTGCGTAGGCTGGAAGTAATGCAATGAACGTGACACCAGAACATTTTGAAAGATTGCTCACAGTGATTAAAAGCATTTCTGTTTGCAAAAACCCACCCCACTCAGCAAGAAAAATTGCAAACCCTAAGTAGATCTGGTTTTCTGCTACTGATATCTGTAAGACTCTACTGAAAGTGCAGTGGATTTAAAAGTCTTATAAATAATTTTGTGTATATTCTTTATTTTAAATGTTGACCAGATGTATTGATGTAGGATATTTTTGTCTAATGGTGATCCTTAAAACTGGTTTTCATTAAAGTGCTTTTAAGCTGGAATACTGTCTTGCTTAAATAGCCTGTTTGGGAAGCCAACTCGAAATCTTCACAAGTCAGTTCTGGATTCATAGATATTTCAGGTTTAATGCTTAAATGCAGTGTTTTAACACAGTGCCTTCTTGCAGAGGCTGTTGATCTTTAGAAGAAGTCATGCTATTTTGGATTTTTTTGATGTTCAGTTTATTATCTTAAGGGAATGAACTAACAGTTCATACTTTTCCATTTTCACAGGTCGTCGGTACAGTGAGAGAAGAAGGAGAATATTTCTTTGAATATTTTCCTCATCTGAGAAAGCCCCTAACGTTAGATACAGACTGTATATGCAAAGGTGATGGTTTTTCTGTAAAACCATGTGTAAGAGGTGCTTACTGTCAATATCGTGCCACTTTACAGAGGACTGCACTCTCTAACTATATAACTGGTGCTTTACTAGAAGCAACTACATCTTTAGGAGCAAGAAGTGGTCTTTTAAATATCTTCGGAGGATCAACTGGAAGAACAATGCTTAAAGGTAATGAAGATTTATTTTTTTAACCTTGTCCACCTTAAGTATAGGGTGTATTGAAAAATGTATAATACTATATAATATTCTATAGTCTATATCATATATGAAATTAACAGATAGAAAGGTTTTCATGTTTGCAAAGATTTTCCTTTGCAATCATTATGTGTCATAATGATTAGCTGTGTTAGTTTAATAAAGTAAAAATGTATGCAAAACTGAAAAGATTCTTATTACAAGGCAGACATTTTTTTCAGGTTTTGGGTGGGGTTTTTTTGTTGCTGTTTTTTTTTTTTTAAGAAGCGTGCCTGTCTGCATCCAAAGTTAATGCCTAAGCAGTTGTTGTTAGGGTGTTCCTTCGTATAGTAATTCTCATTTACCAAGCACTCCTGCTCATGGGCTGACTTGGTTCAGGACTTGAGAAAGGAGTATATACTCTACTCAAGTTATTATTGTTATTATACAACTAGCTGTGAGCATAGCGCTGTGGGGTGAGTATGTACATTTCATTGCTGATTTATTCTTGGTCTTTGCCTGGATCCAACATCTTTCCAGCATTGGATCATTTCAAATAACATTGGTATTGTCTGTATGGAAAATGCTTATTGGTGGCTGGATGTTACATACTAAATTTTCATGCTGATCATCTTAATATTCAATAAGAATACCATTATGTCATTTAGTTTGGTCAGTTTTGGAATTTAAACAAGACAAAGGCATTCTTGGTACAAATTCATTGAATTAAACCCAGCTTTTGTATAGAACAGTAAATGAATTTTAAATTAATTTTCAGTTAATGCCTAGAATATTTCCTAAGGTACTCAGGCATTTGGGAATTTATAATAATCTGATGTGCTGTAACAAAAGGATGTAGGATCTCAGTTGTACAATTGTAGAATTGAAGCATGTGGCTATTACAGCTTGCCCAGAATCTTATAGGAATATGATAAAATCAGTACAGCATTCTCAGTGCAGTTCCTTAAGTGATGCAGATACTGACCTCATTTTTACAGACAAATAATGATACAGTTGTGCTCGGATCGGATTGTCTTTATTTTTGTCCCAAATTGACCTTTTTTAGTTTTAATTAGTCTCTCTTCAGGTGAATCACATGGCAGAGAGAGGCATTAAAATAGTACAAAACCAGCTGGTACAGATGGCAAACTGTAGCATCGGAGTGAATTTTGGTAGTACGTTGAGGAACATTACTAAGCTTCACGTACCTTCGTCGTCTGTGAGAGACAGATATGTACAATGCAGCGTCCTACTTCGGTAGGGTTTTCCTTTTTGTTTTGTTTTGTTTATATTTGTTCTGGGGAGATGAGCGCTTTAGAAAAATAAACATACACATTTGTGTGACAGCTCTGGAAAGCAAGGTTAAAAGAACTTAATTGTGTACTTGGTGCAGTGTGGTGGACCTTCTTCCTACAGAGTGGGAGGAAAAAGCACAGGGTTTTGATGCCCCGGACCTGATCGAAACTCTAAGGATGCTCTGTCCCCTGAGTCAAATGTCAGCCTCCCATGGGGCATGTTGCTGCTGTGCCTGAAAAGCCCAGCTGGGCACTGTCACTTTAGAGCTGCAGGCTCCAACTGGGTTGTGAAACTGGAAGCAGCAGCAGTAATTAGCTCAGGCTCACAGACATGCTAACACGGCTGTGTCTTTTTGGAGAGCCTGAGTGACTGACTGCGTCTGTGTGCTCTCTGTACCAGCACACTTTGCACTAGTTTGAGGATCTCTGTGGTGCCCGTATTATGTGCTGTACACTTCTGTTGCATTCTGAGCCCAAGCCAGTGAAACCTTAAAGAAGTGGCCAAGATCTTGAACTTGATTTGCAGTTCCACAGACAGCCTGTGTAGACGGTAGACATCTGATTTACTGTAGTGGTCTAGGTATGATTTACTGTAGTGGTTGCTGTTGGGGAGGAGATGTGCAGCAGCTTTAGGATATTGAAGTTTTCTGGATGTGGGAGGTTCATATTCAGGCATATCATAGTGATTTAATGTATCTGAGGAATGATAAAGGTATCAGTAACAGAGTCCTCTCTAAAAGCATTTACGGAGTGTTACTTGGCAATATTAATGACATTAGCATTAGCAAGGAACCTAATAGTATTCTGAAGTCAGAGCTGAGGTAGTCATTCATGTGTGGGTACCTTTGAGGTGGGTTGAAGAAACCCACCTCAAACTGCTCTGTCACTCCCCTCCTCAGCTGGGCAGGGAAGACACAATGAAAAGCTTGTGGGTCGAAGTAAGGATAGGGACGGATCTTTCAGCAATTATAGTCATGGGCAAAACAGACTCAGCCTGGGAAACTTTTAATTTATTTGTAATTGCCAATCAAATCAGAGTGAAAGAGAACTAAACCCAAATCTTAAACCATCTTTCCCCCACCCCTTCTTTCTTCCCAGGCTGCACTTCCCTCTTGCTTTGCTCTACCCCTCCCTATCAGTGGTGCAGGGGGGGTTACTTCGGGAAAATTAATTGAATTTATTACAAATTAACATAAAGTAGGATGATGAGAAACAAATACAAAGATTTTTTAAAAAACCTTCCCTGGCTCAATTTCACTCCCTCATTCCTGATTCCTCCTCCTTCTCCACTACCAGAGTGGTGTAGGGAGATGTAGGGATGGGGTTGGTGTCAGTCCATAACACTTCTTCTCTGGTGCGAAGGCCTCCCCACACTCTGCCCTAGCTCCAGTGTGGGATCCCTCCCATGGGAGACAGTCCTGCACAATCTTTGAGTCCTTCCCACAGGCTGC
>NW_010249433.1:0-22656 GCF_000690775.1 Eurypyga helias | reverse complement strand
AAAGTCTCCAGGGAAGGGGACTCCCACCTTTCTGGGCAACCTGTTCATGTGCTCTGTTACCCTCACAGCGAAGAAGTATTTCCTCGTGTTCAGGTTGCACCTCTGGATAGACCCCAGGATACAATTGGCTTTCTGGGCTGCCAGTGCATGCTACCAGCTCATGTTCAGCTTTTCATCCACCAGCACTCCCAAGTCCTTTTCCTCAGGACTGGTCTCAATCCATTCTCCACCCAGCCTGTACTTGTGCTTGGGATTGCCCTGACCCATGTGCGGGACCTTGCACTTGGCTTTGTTTGAACTTCATGAGGTTGGCAGAGGCCCACCTCTCCAGCTTGTCAGGGGCCCTCTGGATGGCATCCCTTCCCTCCAGCGTGTTGACTGGACCACAGAGCTTGGGTTATCAGCAATCTTGCTAAGGATGCACTCAATCACACTGTGTCGCTGACAAAGATGTTCATCAGTACAGGTCCTAATGCGGATCCTGGAGGAATGCTGCTTGTCACTGGTCTCCACTCAGACACTGAGCCATTGACCACAACTCTGTGAGTGTAACTACCAAGAGGTCCATCTGTCAAATCCATGCCTCTCCAATTTAAGAGACGAGAATGTCATGCGGGACAGTGTCGAACGCCTTGCACAAGTCCAGGTAGATGACATCAGTTGCTTGTCCTTTAACTACCAAGGTCATGACCTCATTGTAGAAGGCCACCATAGTCATCAGGCATGTACTGTCCTTGGTGAAGCCATGTTGGCTATCGCCAATCACCTCCTTGTTTCCCTTGTGCCTTAGCATGGTTTCCAGAAGGATCTGGTCCATGATCTTGCTGGGCACAGAGGTGAGACTGACTAGCCTGTGATTTGCTGGATCCTCCTTTTTTAAAGATGAGGGTTATGTTTCCCCTTTTCCAGTCAGTGGTAACTTTACCAGGCCATCACGACTTCTCCAATATGATGGACTGAGGTTTCATAATCTCATCCTAGTTCTGTCAGGACCCATGGATGCATTCCATCAGGTCCCGTGGATTTGTGCACCTTCAGGCTCCTTAGGTGTTCTCAGACCTGAATTTTTTTTTGCAGTTCTCCATTCTCCCAGGACCTGCCCTTGCCTACTGTGACTCAGGGCGTATGGCTTGCATCCTTGCCAGTGAAAACTGAGGCAAAAAAATTATTGAGCATCTCTGCCTTTTCTGTCTCCTGGGAAATCAGCTCTCCCATTTCCTTACACAGAGGGTCCACTTTTTCCCTGACCTTCCCTTTATCCCCTGTGTACCTATAAAAGCCCTTCTTGCTCTTGATGTCCCTGGACAGGTTTAATTCTTCCAGGGCTTTAGCTTTCCTAACCCGATCCCTGGCTAGTCGGACAATCTCCCTGTAATCCTCCCAGGCTACGTCTCCCTGCTTCCACCTTCTGTAGGCTTCCTTTTTGTCACTCAGTTTGTTCAGGAGCTGCTTGTTCATCTGCACAGGCCTCCTGGCATTTTTACCCGACTCATTCTTCATTGGGATGCATCACTCCTGAAGCTGAAGGAGAAGATCCTTGAATACTCACCAGCTTTCTTGGGCCCCTCTTCCCTCCAGGGCTTCATTCCATAGAACTCTGCCAATCAGTTCCCTGAAGAGGCTGAAGTCTGCTCTCCTGAATCCAGGGTAGTGAGCTTGCTGCACACCCTCCTTGCCTTCGTAAGGATTTTGAGCTCCACCATTTCCTGGTCACTGCAGCCCTTGAGCTTCACATTCCCCACCAGCCCTTCCCTGTTGGTGAGAACAAGGTCAAGCATGCCACTTCTGCTTATTGGTTCCTTTATCACTTGGAGAAGTAAGTTGTCATGGACACATTCCAGGAACCTCCTGACTTGCTGTGTTGTCCCTCCAACAGATACTAGGGGAGTGGAAGGTGGGGCTGCTGCTATCTGCTTGTAGAGGGTCCCATCCACTCGCTCATCCTGGCCAGATAGTCTGTAGCAAACTTCTACTACAGTATCCCCTCTCCCTGCCCTCCCTTTAATCCTGACCCATAAGTTCGCTGTCAGCTCCTCATCCATCCCCAGGTGGAGTTCCCTACCCTCCAATGGGTCTCTGACATAGAGAGCAACACCCCCTCTACACCTCCCCTGCCTGTCTTTCCTGAAGAGTCTTTGTCCTTCCATTCTGACACTCCAGTCATAGGAGCCATCCCACCATGTCTCCACAATGCCAGTATGGTCATAGCTCATCATGCATGCTGATGCCTCTAGCTCCTCTTGTTTATTCCCCATGTGTTCACATAGAGCCCATTTAAGATGAGCCCCCAGTGAAGTTGGCTTGCTGATTGCAGCAGCTGGAATTCTCTTGTTTTGCTTGTCAGGTGCTCTCCTGGTGACCTGTGATTCTTCTCCAGGCTCTGGGCATCTGTTGATGGCACTACTGGTTTTGCCCCCTTCAAACCTAGTTTAAAGCCCTCTCTGTGAACCCTGCCAATTCAAGGACAAGAAACCTTTTTCCACTTTGAGACAGCTGCATGCTATCTGTTGCCAGAAGGCCTGGTGCTGTATAAACCTCCTCATTGTTAAAAAAAAAAAAAATTCCACCATTCACACCAGCCTCTGAGCCACATGTTGATCAGACATGCTTTCCTGTTTCTTCCAGTATTCTTCCCTGATGCTAAAGGGATTGAGGAAAACACTACCTGTGCTCCTGATCCTGCAACCATTTGTCCCAGTGCCCCAAAGCCCCTTTTGATGTCTTTTGGATTCCTCTCGCCAACCTCATCACTGCCCACCTGCGTTACCAATAGCGGGTGATAATCAGAGCACTGTACCAGAAGAGGGAGTTTGCTGGTGATATCTCTAACCTGGGCTCCAGGGTGGTAGCAGACTTCCCTGTGCGATGGGTTTGGTCAGCATATTGGGCCTTCTGTTCCCCTCAGGAGGGAATCGCATACAGTCATGACCCTCATTCTTAACGAAGGCAGTCGTAATACGTGGGGCTGATGGAGTTGTCCTGGACAACCCCTTGGATGTGCCGCCTTCTGCATCCACAATTGCCTGCCCCTAGAGTTCCAGAGCCCCACATCTGTTCTGCAAGGACAACTGGGAAGGGGAGGGAGGTCAAGAGGCCTACCTCCTTGAGCAAGTGCCTGTTTCCATTCCCTTCCCTCTCTTTAAGTTCCCTCCATCTTCCCAGTGGCAAGAGAATATGGGATCCACTGCTGGCTGTGGGACCTCAATCTGTTTTTGCCTTAGGGGTGGTAGATTGGTGGAGGCAAAATATCTTTCCTCATACTTCTCAGCCTTTCCACTTCCTTCTTCAGCTCTACCACCTGCTGAGCAGATCATCCCCCTGGTCACACCTCATACAAGGCTGTCTCTGCTGCCCATGGGTATGTGTGAGAGGCTCAGGCACTCCCTGCAGCTGGAGACCTGGCCAGCAGCATCCCTGAGGGAGCACCATTTGGGTTGCCACATTCTTTCTGTCAGTGGCTTTCCTACGAGTAGCCACCGTGGCTGGGCCCTGCCTGTATCCCCTTCTGATGCGCTATGCCCTTCTGATGTGCCATGCCCTGTTCGGCCTCTGTGTTCACTGTGCTGCCTGGGGGCTGCTCTTGTGGCAGAGGGGTTTGGTCCTCCAATGTGATCCTCCCCTTTGGAGCCCTTCACCTTGGTGACTTCCAACTTGGTTTCCACCAGGACCGTAAATCCTTATCACTGGCACAAAGGGCTGTTTCTCCCTAAGTGCAGGAATTTGAACTTCTATGTGTTGAACTTCATGAGGTGTATCTGGATGGCAGCACAACACTCTGCTGTATCATCTGCTTCTTGCAGTTTTGTGTGCTATGCAAACTTACTGAGACTATACTCACCCCTATCATCCAGAGCACTAATGAAGATGTCAAACAAGATTGGAGCCAGTATTGACCCTGGGGTGCACCACTAGTTACTGGCCTCCAAGTAGACTTCATGCCACCACTCTCTGTGCTCAACCATTCAACTAGTTTTCAATCCACCTTACTGTCCTCTCATGCAGCTCATACTTCATGAGGATCTCATAGGACATGTCCACTGTTCTCCCATCAGCTACCAGGCCAGTCATTTCATCACAGAAGTTTATCAAGTTGGCCAAGCATGACTACCCCTTGGTGAATCTGTGCTGATTAGTCCTGGTGACTTTCTTGTCCTTCAAGTGACTTGAAATGGTTTCCAGGATTAGCTGCTCTATCACCTTCCTGAGGATTAAGCCTTGTTGCCAGCAAGTGACACTTGCCTTCCTCCAGTCTACAGACACTTCTCTCAGTTGCCATGATCAGTCACAGAGCAGGTGGTATTATTCTTCTGCTGTATTTCCCATACTGAAAAAGGGGCACATTTACAAATGGACAGTGATAGCCCTTCTAACAGGAAAATTCAAAAGAGTGAGGGATTTTTTGGCTGAAGTGATAAGTGCAGAAACAAGATTTTCTTTACAAGGATTTAACCTGCAAGTCATTCTCTTAATGTTGCCTTCTTGATTCCTCTGAAAAGAAATGTTTAATGACATAGATTCAGGCTTCTCATGGGTTTTGTTACAGGATGCTATGAATATTTGCTTGTATTGACAGGACATTTCCAATCAGAGGCTTTCAAATTTATGATGGACCTATTCATCTTACCAAGTGCACATTCAAAAATTTTGTGCCAACTCCGGACAGGTTTACCAGTGCAGTTGGATTCTTGATGAAAAATCCATGGCAGATGACACCAAAAAACAACATTTCTCTTGTGAAGTTTGGTCCGAATGTAAGTTTATTAGGAGTTTTGTCTAATTCTTGCAAATGGCTTTATTTTCTTGCTCTAGTTAAAATAAACATCCAAGGGCCCTAGGTCATCTTTTCCATACATTTCTATACTACTTGAGAGTTTCTGTCTTGGTTGGAAGTCACCCATGATGTATCCTTTGTCTCCAGAACAAAAATAAAGAGAATACCAAGGGAGATGTAGGATATGTTGCAATAATGATCTCTTTTATGGCTAATGGTAAAGCTGAAAAGAGATTTTTGTAATGTTTGGTATATCCTTAGTAATGACTTTTCAGTTACAAATACTAACACTGTTCAGAAGAAACAGCTGGCCTGAGCCTATTACTAAAATTCAAAATGTCTCTTTTTCAAGATTCCACTGTCCTTGCCATAAAGGTTTTCATCAACTTTGTCAAATTTCTGTGTTTCTGCAGGTGTGCAAGTGTTAACCTATGCTTTGACTGGGGGGGTGAAAAAAATTAATTATTGTTGACAGGTTTCTTTGAAAGTCTTCTTTGGAAAACCTGGTCCCTGGTTTGAAGAAGGAGATCTGGATGGTGACAAGAACTCAATATTCCATGATCTAGATGGTTCAGTGACTGACTACAAGGATACCTATGTGGGCAGAATGGATAATTACTTGATTCAACATCCCAAATGCGTTAATATTACAGAGTGGAGTGGAGTGATTTGCAGTGGGAACTATGCACAGGCTAGTACTCTTGTAGCTTTCTGTTTGGAGCAAATGTACAATATGAACAACTTTTGGAGACAAGGAGCAAGTTTTTTGGGTGGTTTCCCCCTTCCCCCCCCCCTCCCCCCCCCCCCCCCCCCCCTTTTAAATGGAGATGTTAAATGCCACATTCTGAATACAAATCTCACATAGACACAAAAATCACATGATATCCATTCTGTTTCTTACTCTATATGAGTTTGCCCAAGTACTGTAGCTGATTATATATAGGTCTTTTTTTCTCCCCATCCCTCTTTTTTTTTGACTGTAAAATGGACAAAATCTACAATAGCTTTTCAAATAAGGCTGCTCTTTGGGAGATATTTGTGTATTGTGTAACTCAAAGCATCAAATTGCAGTATTTTAGCTAATAATGTACTGATTATTCTTCACTATTTTATTTCCTTTTGCACAGTATTCAAATCTTTCCTCTTTTTCAACCTCCTTAATATCATATAGGTTTATGTTCAAACGTGGAATGGACAGAATTCTTCAATGAGTATTGTTCGAGATGAGTACCCAGCCAATCCCATGATTCTTCGAGGTATTAATCAGAGAGCTGTCTTTCAACAATACCAGCCAGTAGTGATGCTCCAAAAGAGCTACACGATACATTGGAATGGAAAAGCTCCAAATGTTACTTATCTTTATCTCATTAACTTCAACAAGTATGTTTACTTTCTTTCATGTCATTGATCCGTAATGTCCTGCATAGTTAGCATGTGTGAGAGTTTGCAGCCGTCAGTAAGACTGGTTCTTGGGTTGGTTTCTTTTCTTAATTACAAATACTAAAGTATGAAAAGCAAGAGATTAAGCAGTAGACCTGCACCTAAAGTTAAGCTTGTGTCCAGTGCAGTGTCTTTAAGGAAAACCCTGTGGAGAAAAAAATGTGTAAATAGTGAAGTTGAGCAGAATTGGAGTTGGATAGTTTAGCATATTGATTTTGTTGTCAGATAAACTTATTCTATGTCTAGATCTCTTGAGAACATCAAAGTTACTATAACATACAGTGACACACTTTGTGTAGAGATCTTCTGGTTGAGGGTTTGGGAACTTTTTGTGTTCAAAATCATACACAGTGAATCATACTTTTTTTTTTTTTCAGGAATGACTGGGTTCGTGTTGGTCTTTGTTATCAACCAAACACAGATTTTGTTATAACATTGGAAACCTTTCAAAGGCGGTCATCTGCTCATCTGTCAAGCAAGGTGGAGCGCTACATGCCTGTATCTTCAATGATGGAGCTCGAAAAGAATCGATCAGACAAGAAGTTTTATTTTGACAACAGTACTGGGTAAGTCCTTGTAACTTGACTGTATTGTAAGATGTTGTTTAACCTTAAAATGTCCATTTTGATAGTGTTAAAAACAACTGATTGAGACACCTGCATAAGAGGAAAGCTGTCATGGAGGAGCCCAAAGCCTGTTTGAAAGAATACTTTATGTGGTTTTGAATCTCCAAAATACAGTGCTTGTCACTGAAATACTTTCCCAAGAGCACCAGAGTTGCCACAGATATTTCCTACCCCATGCCTGGGAAAAAGGTGGTACCTGACATAAAAGCATAGAATGGTTTAGATTGGAAGGGACCTTAAAGACCATCTAGTTTCAACCCCCCTGCCATGGGCAGGGACACCTTCCACTAGACCAGGTTGCTCAAAGCCTCATCCAGCCTGGCCTTGAAGACATCCAGGGATCGGGCATCCAGAGCTTCCCTGGGCAACCTGTTCCAGTGCTTCACTACCCTGTCTGTGAACCTTTCCTGATATCCAGTCTAAATCTATCCTCTTTCAATTTAAATCCATTTCTCCTTATCCTATCACCACAGGCCCTTGTAAAAAGTCCCCCTCAGCTTCCTTGTAGGCCCCTTCAGGTACTGGAAGGCTGCAATAAGGTCTTCCTGGAGCCTTCTCTTCTCCAGGCTGAGCAAGCCCAACTCTCTCAGCCTTTCATCATGAGAGGTGCTCCAGCCCTCTGTATGCTGCAGAGTAGTGTTGTTCAAGAAGTAATATGTAAGTCTTCAAAGACAATTTGTGCCTCCTTGTTAAACTGAAAAATGTAGAAATTACCAATAAGTTTTATGTTCCAAGAACATTTTAAGAATGCGTTTCTGAAAATCCTAATCCTCTTTCAGCCTGCTTGAAAGTACTTAAATGTCCAAGTCTCTTTCAAAAGAACTCCTGACAGAGGTCACTGAAATCCTTCTGAGAGGTTTAAGATATGGTCAGCTTTGAGTAAAATAAGTTCTACATGTATCACTTGTGCATTTTGCAAATGTTGATCTCTAATTTATAATTTGTTCTCTTATTTATGCTACTTTGCCTGTCAGTAGTAAATACAGATGAATGTAGCATTTGAAAAGACATTTATATTTCTTTTGTCTAAGAGCTACTGTGATAACAGTGAAATATATTCTATATTTGTATATTTGAATTGTAGTATATCTGAGGTTGGAAGGGACCCATAAGGACCATTAAGTCCAACTGGACTACCTAAAACTAAACCACAAAGCCAAGTGTTGTTCAGGCACTCCTTATTCATCATTTCCATTAGAATGGTGTGTATTACAGCAACACTGGAGTTGCACTAGCACAAAACTAGCATTATTCATAGGAATATGAATTCAGAGAGAAATTGCTCTCTATATATGTAGTTTGAGATGTATGGCCTATGGAGAGATAGAGAGATATATATGCTTTATGTCCATTAAAGCAAACTGGAAATGCCCTAGAAAGTTAGAATTTTTTTTCTTTTGCACATGTATTCATGTTTCACTGATTCGTGCTAGTTAGTATTATGGACAAGTGCAAGGACTGCAGAACAGTTTCACTGTTCTAAATGTTTCAGTATCCAATTAATAGTATTTTTAACATTCTGTATACTCGCATAAGAAACTGAATTTTCTGTCTAACAAATGTTGCAAATGGGCATGCAACTAAAATTAATGAAAGATGATAGAACGTGCATTAACAGATTTCTGAAAAGTGAGCATAATACTAATTCTGTAGGCTGGATTTTTCAAAGAATAAAAAACTGATGTACAGTTTCTCTGGCATTTAACATCTCACTAAGAAGTCCACAGGCACTTTGTGATCTTTGGCTCTTGAAGATGCAGTTCCACGTTGAATGTGTAAACTTGCTAAATTGGATTTTCCCCATTAGAATCCTCCTCTCCTAAACTCATAAAGTGAGTTGCATGATTTTCCAACCCAACTGAGATGTCAGCATTCACTGGATATGAATTATAAAGTATTAATTAGCATTTGCATATACAGGAATAAGAAAAGCTTCTCATGTATGATAGAAGATTTACCATTCTGTGTACCATGAACATTAATGACTACTAGCCTCTAAATTGCCTTTCCAGGCATTTGCAACATTAAAATTGCATTGTCCAGTGCTGATGGGTGATGCTGAATATCCAGTTACTGCTGGGTATCTGCAAAGATCTATGATCAAAGAAAACATTTATGCTCTGCAGTTTGGTTTTTGTTTCCTGCAAGCCACTGATTTGAGGAGTGACTGTTCTTTTCAAAGCATATGCATTCATAATAATGTCTCTAATAGCTGGGAATTTCAGATGTCAGTAGAGAATTCCTAACTGTAGTAAACTCTAAATATTTTGAAAAAGTTTGAGCAATTTTACACAAATGAATACTGTAATTTCTGTGCATCTGAAAACTGAAATATAACATTAAGTTTTAACATAAATACTTATCTTTCCATCAATTGACATAAACCCTTTTTCACCTCTTTGTGTAGGTTACTATTTTTATTTCTTCAAGCCAAATATAATAGGGATGGTCACAGTTATTGCTCATCTCAGGGATGTGAAAGGATCAAGATTGTGACCAAAGATTCAGCAGAAGGGATCAGTAACTGCATGGCAAAAGCTTACCCAAAGTACTACCAAGGACCAACCATCATAAAGCAAATGCCAGGCAAAAGTACTGTACCATGTACAAGATGCGGCACGTCTCAGGTAAATAAAAATGAGCAAACCCTTTCACTTCAATATTATCACTATATAGCTGATGTTGCTGTCTACTCTCTTTCAGTTTTTCAGTATTCAGCACAGAATACTGCTCCTACCAGTTTGCGACGGTCACGTTGTTAATCTCCTTTATGCTGGAAGGCAGGGAGTCCCATGTAGCACAAAGGTTTTGGTTTTTGTTCTTTGAAAAATATTGCTTCACCTGTCACTCTGTGCTACAGAGAAGGGACGTAGGTAGATGTGATGTCTTGTACTACAATATTGTCTGTACTCCACATTCGATAGCTTTACTGAGGAGATCTATATGCTGTTGGCCAACTTTCTCTCTTCTGAGTTCTTAGCTTATTAGCATGAATTTAATATTTCATTTTCTGTTTTACCTATGCAGAAATTAAGGAATAAAATGGGTTACACTATACATCATGATATTTATTAGCATTGCTAATACCATAAATAAAGCCATTGACAAATGGATGCATTTGCTTTGAAGCACAGACAGTCTGTTGTAAATTGTCTGGCATGATAAAGTGTTGAGACACATGTTTTTGTCTACTTAATGTGTTTTGTTTGGCATCCAGATGGTATTCACCAGTGATCCTCACAAAAACTACCTCCTTGTGCAGATTAATTCATCTGGTAAAAAAGAGTTAAGCAGAGGTCACCAAGCATTTATTTCTGTAAGTATTCTTTATGGTTTTGTTTTAACTGTCTTTTTAGCACTTTGTATTACAGCAGTTGTACAGCTCTACATAATGCTGACCTTACTTTTCTTCACTTGAGTGAAAAGTGTTGGTTCATAGTTTGAAAACCAAACACTCAAGAAGCTGATGTTTTAACGTCAGAAACTGAGGCTTGAAAGCTTTATTGTGTATCTGAATATTTTCCTGCTGGAGAGAGAATTGTACCAGCAAGGAATAGTTTAAAATCTTCAGATTTATGTTGAAATCTGGACGGATACACATTTAATGATGGCTGCTTCTGGGGGAGAACAAACAAACAAACAAAACACCCAAAACAAAACAATGTGTTGGTTAAATCCATGTTGTTGAAATTGTGCTAACAGATTGGTGGGTTAATGGGATGAGTCATTCAAGCCGTTAAGCTTTGCTGAACTCCTTCAAAATGGCAGTTAACTAAAGAATCCATAGATATTTCTATATTTGTTCTGATTCAGTCCTCATAAGCTGAGTGATGTGATACTGTATAAGAAGTACTTCAACTTTTCTGTTCGGATGCTGAAGGAGACTTGCCCGTGATGCTGAAATAGCATTTGCAGCCATCCTCACACCACAAAGCCTAAAATCTGTATGTGGCTTATGTTCTGCAATATCAGTGCATTAGCTTGGTTGAAATAGTAAAACTCTTGAATTTATTTAGACAGACAAATGGCATGTGAGCTGTGTAACCTTAGCAGCTGTGAACTTTACAGAAATGTGTGTGCCATATCCAAAGCAGTAAGAGCATGAAACTGGACTGCTGCAGAAACAGATTAACTACTGTTGTCAAGAAGACTAGGTGGTTCAGGATCTACATTTTAGCTTCCCAAAGCAGGACTAATGACCAAGACAGGTAGTAAGTCACCTGAAATCTATAATCTCCCTGTAGAAGCCAGGGACTGAAGGCTTCCATGCAGTTTTAGAAGTTCCACTGAAAACCTCCACTCAGGTGTTAAAATTAAGAGATCCTAGGGAGAAGCAAGTATTTGTAAGGAAATTAGTACACCACTGTGTCAAACTAGGTGAAGGTTAACACTGAGTGCAGTGGAATTACTGTTGAATCAAATTTAGGAAAAAAAGTAGTAGTTATTTTCTCTTTTTCTCCTCCCATTCAGGTCAATGGCACTGTGTTTTCATTCAAGGAAAATGGTATGCTTATTGTTGTAGTTGATGTCTGCATTGGCACAGTGTTGGGAAACAAATTATTTTCTGGGGTAGACATTAATCATGTAGATGGATATCTAAAATACGGAATTCCACAAAGGTATGTGTAATGACCATTTATTTTTAGTGTTGTCCTGTCAACTGTAGCTCTGAACTCTAAGGAGGAATTAAATAATGATGTCTATACTGGGGCACTGAAAATGAGCAAAACTTGCATCTAAGTTGAAGGGAAAGGAGAAACGTAGGAGAATTTTAACAGACAATTTAGACTTACTTGAGAAAACAAACCAACTCAAATTCTGAGCACTTAGAATTTCCAATGTTGTCTTTCATCTCAAAAAATCTTTTTGACATATAATAACACCATATAATAACACTTCTTTGCTTAAAACAAGAATAACTGCTTGTTTAATAAACTTAGTTAAGGACACTGACAAGAACTATGTGACAAGATATCATACTGTTCTGCCCATTTAGGGAGAAAATTGCTTATCATCAAAGAGAGATAAAAAGTTAGTGTTAGAAAAAACAGTATTCTAAGATTCTAATTTTTGGATCAAGATCTAAGATTGGTGGTTTTTTTAATACAAAATATTAAACTATAATTAATTAACACTTTCCAATGCTTTTAAAGTTAAATTTAAAAGTCAGTTTAAAAAAAATCTGGATGGGTGTTTTTCTAGGTACTGCTTTCAGAGATAGTCGACTATTTGATATGATAAGACTCTTAAGCAATGAGGTCAGCTAGCTGTAAAAGCATGTTGCAGAATATTAAGAAACCCTTGTGTTTATAACAGCTGCTGTCTCTGCACTGCTTCTGCTGCAGGTCTATTGTTCTACTGAGCACAAGAGGTGATGTAATAATCCCTAATAATTTATCACAAGCCTTAATGTCCCTGGGGACAGCCAAACCACCTTACCTTCAGAGCAACGGTTCGTGGAAATTTTGCATGTTTCTTTTACACTGCAGCTGGCAGAGGATGGGGCAGGTGGGGCAGGCAACCCTTTGGCGGGTGGGGCAGGCAACCCTTCTTGCCCCAAAGGGCCTTGTGTGAAGCTTGTTGAAAGCAGAGAAGTGACTTGCAGTTCTTTGTGCCAGGGTATTACAGATAGAGTGTCTCAGGCCTTTTTCCCAAAGCCTCTGTTTTGTGCCTCACTCAATCTATTTTTAAACAGTCTTCTGCGTCAGGCCAGTATTACCTGTCCTAATGAAAGCTGAAGGTAGAGATGAGAAGCTGTTGATGTTTTGAGGGATGATCACTTTTTATAGGCCATGTGGGGTAGCTTTCATCTGTCCAAGGCCCTGGCACAAGTACCCTCTGCGAAAACAGGTTTTATAATTGTTCCAATAGCTGTGTTTTCGGATTAGGATTTCAGAGTATTCAATACTGAACATTGGAAAATGGAAGTTGCAAATTAATATTTCCTTGTGATGTGCACATGAAGCTGAGAGTGGATTAATGTCCTGGATAATCTGGGGGGAGAATTTCAGAGCAGTGTGCTATTCCCTTCCTAACTGGTCTTGTGTTGTGCTTGGATGGGCTTGGCTGGTTTGGTAACACTGAGCTCTTCTTGTCACAGGAAGCCTGGCCTTTCTAGGCTTCAGAGGAAGCTTTAAGCCATCTTGGATCAAGCTATTTACCAGTCCTGCTGGGCACGGGCTCATTCAGGTAGAAAAGTATATTCCATTACAACTGGAAGAGTATGGCTGTGCCAGAGCAATCAAAAACCGACGGAAAGACCTTGAGCTTCTGAAGAAGGCTACACAATCTCATTAAAGACTAAGATGTACATAAAAGATGGGGAAAAAAATGTGAACTAACTTATTTTTTAATTTATGGCATTTTAAACTGTATTGTTATCCAAGTAAATCATGTTACTGTCTGACAGATGTTTGCCAGCATTGACTGCTTGAATGCCAATCTGTGCACCTTCTAGTTGTACAAAATATTAAAGAATTTATTAGTATTTGTATAAACAGGTTTCAGAGTTTTTTCAGATGTTTGTATTTACTGTAAACAAGTTCCTTTGATTTAATACACCTTTTGTATGTAAGAGGGTGTTCATAAAAGCCTTAAATTTTTGATAACAGGTGTTGGAGTGCACCTTGGTTTACTTGAAAGATTAACATTAATGTATCCATAAACAGCTTGAACTGGTCATTATAACTTACATATTTTCCCTGAGCTGTTCAGTGTTTTCCCAGGGATTTATTTAGCAGTCAGCTCAGTTACATTCTCAGTCTGCTTTCCGAGGTGATATAAACCAATTTCCCTCATGCATGCAGCTGACTCAAGGGTTTTAACTGCAGTAAAATTTTTGCTTTGGTGTATGAAAGTTGTAGTGGGGAACGTCAAAGATCCAGCCTGGGGCTGTGTCAGGATTGTGCATGGTGCAAGAGTTTAACAAGACTATGTGTACCAGCATGGCATACAGAGTAGAAAATTACTACAGTTCTTTGAGGTCACTGCTTACTCTTCACCCCTAAATATACATACAGGTGTCTGTAAGAGTTACTCCTGTAAACAGTCTGGGTGTTAAGGCTGCAGTCGTGTGTACAGCTTGACTTCAGCTTTTTCTAGAAGGGCTTTTAGCTAAAAGGGCAAAGCTGAGATACTGTTATTCTCAATTTGTAATGAAACTTTTGCAGTGTTCGTTGGGTGTGGGTTGTTTTTTTTAATTAGACTATTCAAACTCTAACTAAAGTGAATATAAAGTGCTCTCAGTTCATGTTATATCTTTTGCCTTAAGTTTGATTCAGTATACTCATGTTGCTAATTCCTATTGATGTTCTATTAGGTCTGTTTGATTTATTCTGGTTTTGTTACAGTTATTTGACCCTTCCTGCAGATAGTGTGAAAATCATTTGGAGTAACTGAGGCACAGCTGCCCTTTTTCAGAATCCTAGTCTTTGAAATTAGATTTCAGAGACTATAAAGATGGATTTCATAATAGGGAACAAAAGGTGCCATGGAGCTAAAATGTAACCATAGTTCTAATAAAACTGACATAGTTACTCCTTCTTCTGTATGTTCTTATTCATTCTAGCTGGTATAATGTATCTACCATTGAGAGATGCTTTGTGCTTTGAATTCAAAATTGAGTGGCTGTTGGAAATTAACTATGTCTGTCTTCTCCAAAGAAGTTGAAAAACTGTGGGGATTTTTTTGTGTGTGTGTGCTTTAAAGGAGAGAAGGCACAGTAGCAGATCTATTTATCTGTTCAATTAAAATATGCTACCTCAGTGCTACAATTAAACTGCCTGGTCTTGCATAGCTTCCCAACGGAGAGGGAAGGGGAAAGGAGCAGAACGTTAGAGATGAAGTTAACAAATGGATGACTGATGTTGTTTTTATTGTAAAACCAAGACAAATGGATAATTTGTGTATTTTGCAATTGTTTTGATGCACAGTTCTCTTATGTTAAAAAAAAGGCATTTTCTAGGGTGAGATGTGATAAATCTTTAAGACTAGCTATAATGTTTGGTGTTACTATTGCAGGGCAATGTGATTTAAAAGCTCTGAGTGCAGTAGTGGTAGTGTTTGGGGATTAAAATGGTTTTAAGACTTCTGCTGTTCTGTGGCTCATGCTCAGCAGAGAAATACTGATGAGGCAGTGAACTTCAGGCTTGAGAAGCTGGCCATTATTTATGAGATTCTGCTGTTCTAAGCCATCTTGTACTTGGAAGTGTCAAGGGTATTTTGATGTAGGGCTTACTGATGGACAATTGGACCTGCAGTTGAAATGCTGTCTTTTGTGTAAATTTGAACACTTGATAAATAGCTTAAATAAATTTTTACATCTGACAAGTTGTGCTGTTTTTTAAAGCTTGGGTATCCACTGTTCTTGTATCAAGTAATTTTGTAATGTGTGTTGTGTGAATACTGTTAACTATTTTATTTCAAACACCAGTAGACCAGAAGTTTATGCAGTGTATCATACTCTGCATTCAGAGGCAAGTTGGGAGTACAGGTAAAGGAGACGCTAATGGTGGCTGAAGTTATAGACATGTTTCCATGAAGTCTGTCATCTTGAAGTCTGTCAGAGCTGCTGAATGAAGAGTCATTTCAGCTTGGTGGGAGCCAGAACAGTATTGTTATCTACTCGTGGGCGTCTTGTCCATGTCTGTAACTACCTGGTGGGGAAGTAAAGAAGATGTATGTGGGCTATTCTGGATGGTGCCCACTGGTAGAGGACAAGAGGCAGTGGGCATGCATTTAAATGCAGGCAATTCCACATAAACTGAAGGCAAATATTTACTGAGTGGCTGATTAAGCACTGGAATTGATTGCCAGAGGTGCTGTGGTAGCTTTTTCTGTGGAGGACCAGCTGTGGCTGACCCTGCTTTAAGACCTGTAGTGTCCTGGACCATCTCCAGAGGTGGCTGCAAGCCCAGGCGCTGCTGTGGTTGTGTGCAGCTAATATTATCAAGGTACCTAACCTCACTTTTCCAAGTGCACCAGCTGCCACAGCCTGCAAGGCCTGAGGCACATGTTTTTCACCTCATGCCAGAAACTCAGATCTTAAAGATGAGGCTTTGCATACAGATAGATTGATTTCCATTCCTTACTCAAATGGTGTCATTCTGCGTAAAGAATTTTAAAAATCACCAGGCTAGGGACAGCAAGGCAAGTTTAAAGCTTTAATATAATGCATTAGAGCTTTTTAAGGCACATCTGGGCTCATGTTGGTTTTGCATTTTATTTTTTAATTGTTATATTTAAAAAAAAAATATAAACTACTTGGAGCAGAGATCAGATTAAGTGTACTATCAATGAAGCACTCCCTAGGGTGAAAGGCACCATTGAATGAGGGGCTGTATGAAGGGCTGGAGACCTATCCCTAAAGAGCTGGGCTGATGACAAGGACATGCTTTAGGTAAAGATATGCTTATTCTGTGATTTGTGGGACTGCAGTGACAGCTGATGATCCAGATAACTTCTGACACAGGACATTAATCTGTTTTCCTGTTTGGGGTAAGTCCTGTGATCTCCTGTGCTTCCCCTCAACCCCTTTCCACCTTATGCAGGAAGGATGCACATCTGAGGACAGTCATGCAGCTACAACTGAAAAGCCCAGTCCACTGGGTTTGATGATAGCTGTATCGTGTCAGGCAGTGGTCAGTGAAAGTCAAAAGGGTGTGTCACGGCTATATTTGTTTAAGGTGATCCCGGTGTCACTCTTGTGCCCAAGCTTTTATGAAGCGTAAAGAATAGCAGTAACTTCTGAATTTCAAAATTGCATTTATGTGAGCTTTTCCCAGTAATTCCTTTTCCAACCTCTTCTGATCATACTTGTTCTAACACTTGTGGGAAGATTCTGTCCTTTAGCCTGGAGTTCACAAGCAGATTTTTCTTTTTGCCTTCTTTTTTTCCTGTGTCTTGTGCTCGTTAGAATTTAAAAATAATACTCAGTATTGAAGTATACAAGACCACCTTTGCCTTGAAAATTTATGAGCTTTTTAATTATTTGGCCTGGGAGTACTGCGGTTTTGCATATTAAATTGTATTAAAAATAGTAACCTGCTAAGTGGCTTGTCTGTCCATTGACTTGTGTGACTGGGAATAATTAGAATGGCAAATCCTAGAAGTCCACCTGTCCTTATGATAAAACTCTGAAAAACAAAAAGGTTTTGGATACAATAGGAACAGTTTTGGGAGAGAGCAACCTGGGGATCTCATGGGATCAGCCTAGCCTTTTCTCATACATCATCTTGTGCCTGCTCTTGTGTGCTTCCCTTAACCTGTGCTGAAAAAATTCTGAGACTTGTGCTTTTCTGGAAAGGTTTGTGGTTGTGTTTGATGTACTAAGTAGAAATTGGTTTGGTCGGATCACAGAGTCATTTCAAAGTGATCAGTTTGTATCAACTTCGTCCTTGAAGGCCAACTTTTTAGCTTTTCTGATTTCTATTGTATTTGAAAGTACAAAACAGACTTAATTGCCATGCCTGGGAGGCAAATTCTTTGTTTCATCTTTGTCCAAGTTGAATGGCGTGACAGCTGAATATCCTGATTTGTAATTTTTTTCTGGAGAAGTGTTCTCAGAACATGCAATGGCCTGTCTTCTTATATAAAACTTATTCTAAGCAGAACATAAAAACAAGGTGATACTTCAGGATTACTTTTGTGTGTGTGCAAGTTTACCAGTAATAATGCTATACTCAAAGTGCTGTAAACAGATAGCAACACAACTCTCTCTTATGGAGCATTTTCAGTGACATTTTCAACACATACACTAGAATCAGTTCAGGGTGTGTTTTGTGTAATTTTAAGGATGGATTTCAGATGATAATGTGTCATCTTTTTAATATCTGTGAAGTTCTTCAGCAGAAGATGGTTTACTCCATCTGCAGGGTGTGAACTATGATCTAATAGTTTTCTTCCATCTCTGGTGCTAATGACTGCTGCAATTCCTCAGTAATAGCAGACAACATCACAGTACTCTGTGGTCTCATTACTATTTCTGAGAAACGATTCTATGGTGAGTATCACTAGTATCTATTTAATATTTTTTAATAGTTTATTCTGTATTGCAGGATGTTCTGGGATAAATTTTTCTTTTTAATATTCCTTTATTATATCAGATTTTTATGTCCTTCATAACAGTGGAATGCAAAGTATTAGAAGATGCAAGTATGTATACTCATATGAATCATAGCAGCATGCACAATTGCCATTGGGTTCCTTCTGCTAGATAGCAGACAAATGTAAAATAAGAGTTTATGTCAGGCTTTAATAGTTGGACGTGTAAGAAAACAAATTAATGTTCAATAAAAATTTCTTTTTCCCTCTTAGTCCATGAAAGCTGGCATGCTGTTTTGGTTAAGTATCTTGTTCCCACAGAACTTTCCATTTCTGGTTTTCCCAATGTTTTGCTGCTTGTAGATTTTTCTGAAGAGCTGTCCATACTTCTTCTCCACTAACTCTATCTTTAAAGCATCTTGGGGATTGGGTTGCACCTCTCCTGTTTTTTCACCCTTTCTTTCTACCCAGCCTGACTTGAGTTTCAAAATGCAATCTTTTCTAACAGTGCCATTACCCAAAATAGACTGCTTCCATTAAATTCTCTTGTCCCCATGACTCACATTGTAGCAACATAGAATCACAGAATGGTTTGGGTTGGAAGGGACCTTAAAGATCACCTAGTTCCAACACCCCTGCCATGGGCAGGGACACCTTCCACTACACCAGGTTGCTCAAAGCCACATCCAGCCTGGCCTTGAAGACATCCAGGGATGGGGCATCCACAGCTTCTCTGAGCAACCTGTTCCAGTGCCTCACCACCCTCTCCGTGAAGAATTTCTTCCTGAAATGTTCAAGATCAGATAGATGCATGGAAAATTCTTTTGCAAATAAGCATCAGGTGTGGGGACACTGCCTGTGTCATACTGAAAGGATTAATGCACAGAACTTGTGTAAAAATGTTGATCTCCGTTGCCTATTTTTGTGTGCAGTGTTGCTTGCTGAGCTTTCTAATCTGGGAGTCAAGAGTGTGTTTGAATTCTATAGTTAGCATGTTGAACCACTCGCTATAGGAAAAACTGGCTGTTTTCTTTATGATGCTTAAGTTTCGTTACTTTCACACTTAAGTCATTGTGTGCTCTTCCCTCTCCTTGCACCCCCACCCTGGGCAGTCCTGCACAAACTCCATGACATCATTGTTAATAGTGACATACAAGCCAGCTTCTAAAATGAAGCTAATAAATTCACATTAATAAGCTTATGCCTATCCAAGTAGTAAACCAGGGTTTTTAGTGAACTGCAGTTTTGAGATTTATGTGTTCAATAGGTGAGTGTGTAAATAAATATATTAATATACTTCCCAAAGTAGATCCTAAAATTACAAAAATAGGTTGTGTGCAAACAGTTCCCCTCTTTGCTTCTGAAATCCTGGTGTTCAGGACCTATGAAAGGATAAATAACATGGCAAATTGCCAGGAATATGTACTAAAGTTGTTAAGGAAGGTGGTTGCTGGCTGGAGGGCCCAGGACACAAAGTCTTGACACAGCTTAATAGAGAAGCAAAAGCTCTGTTATGAGCACAGTGTGTTGTGAGTTTGAGCCAAAATCATGTTTTGCCTCCCACAGGTGGATAGATGTACTCTGAAACCAATATGTGAGCCCACATCTATAGTTAACCAAATTCTAATCAATCATGTAAGACTCAAATACTCTGTCTTGATTGTAAATATTAAGAATTCTCAGAAATTTTATGCAAATGTAGTAAGTTGAACACAAACATGCCATTTGCTAGAATATACCTACAATGTGAAAGTGCGAAGTGAGATGACATTTCTCATTAGGCATAGACACAATATAGGTGCAGGCAAACCCTTGATCTCTAAAGACTGTCATTACCTTTGATATCTTTGTAATATTTTAATGTCCCATAAATCCTTAATCTGTGAGTAATTGGCTATATGAGCTTAATGTCATAGGAATTAGTGTTTGAGTCTAAGTGTGGGTTTTTTGTTAATGAGAATTGTTGCAGGAGTAAATTGTACCTAAAGAGTTTAATTCTGTTTTTTCTTTTTTTGTAATCTGTTAACTCTTGCTTTAACTTGTAGTTCTTGCAAACCCAAGTTCTAATACTGGATCTGTAAATCTCCTTCTTATACAATTAATGAACCCAACTACAAGCAGAGGAGCCATCACTGAGATTTTTGAGATGAAAAAAAAACCCAACAAAACTCTTCCCCAGTGTAACAGTGTCTAGGGAGGAGTATGGGTTTTGTGTGTGTTCACTGACTCTTTTTCAGATTTGCCTGCATCTGCCCTAGCATTGACGTATTTGCAGTAGTACGGCTTATTTTTCATGTGAGAGAGTTAAGTTACATGGATACAATTATTCATCTCTTTTTGGAAGATGGGAAGCCAATGATATTGGTACCAAGAAAATACAATCCACGTGTACCTACATAATGCATCAGAAATGAGATACCCAGGTCTTCAGGACTGTTTTTGAAATCCAAGGCAGTAATTTTATATATAGATAACTTAAATTCCTGCCAAGAAACCAAAGCTCACCCAGAAAGCTTCTTTGACTGTGTGTGTAGAGACTGTCCCACAGAAAATGTGGAGGGATCACAGAATACCCAGAAAGAGAGCTGATTCATCATGGAAGTTTAGAAATGCTTGTAAATGCTGGTATGATATTTCTTTTTCAAATAAAGTATGTCACAAACAGGAATAGGTTCCTGTGCAGGAAACAGCTCTTCCGTAGAAGAGGCCAGGGAATAGAGTGTATTAGGCCAAGGCAGTTGCAAAGCAAACAAAACAAGTACAGCAGCTACTGATTTCCTTCCTCTGTCGTGCAACAGTGTAATTTAATGTCGAGCTGCAAAGAAGCAATTACTCTGACTTTCAATACAGTTGTCACCCCTGATTCAGATAGAGTAATGTATGCTCTCATTCCAACAGATACTTAGATCAAAAGGTACCAGCTATGGATAAACAAATGCAGGCAGCTGGATATCAAAATAGATTTCCCTGATATATTACCAAGTAAAGGGAGTTCTCTTATGAGTGGAATTGTTCAGGAAAAGATTACCATGAGGCTGTAGAGTGTTTTGACTGAAAGAGCTTACATTTTCATAGCCCCAGTTAGCTAGTGCTTGTGAAGCGAGAAGCAGTATGATGTGCAAAACCAAAACCTACCCCTGCGAGCACATCTGACAACAGATGCAGAAAAAGTCCTCCTATGCATATTGTGGTATCACATTCAGAGGAAACATAAAATCTCCAATAAGAGAAGCAGAGGTGTGATACCTGCCTGTCTGGAGCCAATGGTTAGTGAGAGAAAGCATGCTTCTGAGCAGCCTGGAAATAAAAAATAATCTGTAGCCAAATGTTTCTGAAATGAAATGTTTTGGAGGGAGGCTTCATGAAGCACAACTACTCTAGAATCTTTTACAAGCATTAACTACTACAGGCTGTGTCAGACCCTGGGAGCCTTGTGCTTATTTGCGAAAGATGTTTCTGGTGTGTCTCAACTACAGCCTGTGATGGTGAGCTGACAGGAGCCAACCTGGGAGGAGCAGTTACTTGCTGAGGTGTTTGCGGCTCCAGCATGTTTGGGCCCAGAAAAGACAGTGCCAAATGGCAGGGATCTCATATTGCTTTATTACTTGGCACATGTCCAACAGATACTGCATCCTCTTAAGATCTCTGCTAGGCAAAGGAACAAAGAAAGGTTTGCCATCACATTAACAGATAAAGGTGAAGCTGCTATAATAAAAAGGGGGCTGCTTTAATTAGTGGGTTAATGTGAACCTCTAAATTGCAATCTCAGTGAAGGGAATTAGAATAACCTCTGGGTGAACTTCGCTGGAGCTATCTGCCGAGATACGCGTTAAGAAACGTGAAAGTGTGGGTTGTTGTGAGCACGGATGAAAATATCATGGATGGGAGCACTGGAAAAATGGAGGATTTTAAAAGAGACAACACAAATCACTGAAGAGGAGATTTTTCTAGTCTCTTTAGGTCCCACTCCCATTAAATTCCACTCCCATTAAATTCCAGATGTTCCCCACTGAAAATGTCCAAGAGGTGTCCATCTTGAAACAAAAAACTGTGAGTATGCTGGTGAGTAAAATCTGAGGCTTTCTCTCAGCAGGACTGAGGATTGTGGTTTAATCAACCAGCAAAGATGTTCTCAGGTAGCTCTGCCATAGCTCTCTTGCCATTTCACATTGTAATTAAAAACACAACAATAAAACATCAGAAGCTGTTGCGTCTTGAAAAAAATACAGTAACAATGCATTGCAGACTAGGAGAAAATGAACTTGGTTGGGAGGTAGGAGTCTGGTTTTCTTTGCTAGATACATATTTTTCTTCTAAAGCTGTGCTTCAGTCAAAGTAACAGCTATTAGTCTGTGGACTCTAAAGAGTAGGTCTGCATGGTAAGAAAGACAGCCTCAGTCTTTCAGTGTCAGACAGCAAGGTGAAGATGGAGAGAGGATGGCAACTGCATTGAGATATTTGGTGCCAGCTGAAAATTGCGATAGAAGGCCAGTCCAAATATGCCACAGTGGATCCTATGGAGTTGTTTATTCCTAACCCAGTGCCTCCATATCTTCTTTAAATACTGTGCAGGGGCCCAGGCCCCATGCATTTCCTAGCATGGTGTATCAGCAGGGGCCATTTCCACCTCTCTCATCTGAGTCTTTTCTTCCTTGCCTGTTGCAGTTTGTCCTCCCAGATAGTTTTTCTCCAGCTCTCAACCCTCTAAAGAACATTAGTTGAGATTAGTTAGGCTTTAAATCATAGAATCATATAATGGCCTGGGTTGGAAGGGACCTT
>NW_010249432.1:0-7609 GCF_000690775.1 Eurypyga helias | reverse complement strand
GTCCCTTCCAAACCAAACCATTCAATGATCCATTAAGGCTGCTTGGGTTCTTACATGTAATTAACAATAATAGTAGTAATAATTATTATTACTAATTCAGAGGATACTGATTCTAACTTATTAGAGGAGATGAAATAAAGCAGATTACTGAAAAGTGAAAGTACTGCTTCTAAACTGTTAAGGAATACATTCTCCAGCACTGATATATTCATTTCACACATTGTAAATATAATACAACTTATTTTTACAGACTCTTCTTCAAATTTTTGCATTAGCGTATTTTCCTTTTCTAAATATCTTTTATATACTTGTTACATCTCATGACGTGTCTTCCCGCAACATATGGTGTTGTTGAATGCACAGCCAAGTTATTTTAGCACCTGTGAGAATGGAGAAAAACATACGGTCCCAAGATATCCATAACCCACACATAAGTTTTAGGAACCAGTATATGAAACCACATACAAATATTAGGAACTGGTATATGAGATTAAATGGATACAGCTGCCTCTTTGTTTTTTAAAAGAAGAATCCATTTTTTTTTTGAGATTTTGAATTCAGTTTATTACTTATAAAGCCATGACTGTGACTGTGAAACAATCCTGCCAGACACTGATGATGGATTAGGCTGATGAAGAAAACAACACTGTGAGCAAACACACCTTATTCCTTACTTGCAGATCGGTAGGGCCATAGACATGGTGAGCTATTCTGGCTCACTTGACAAGTGGCATGTCATTAAGCTGTGGTCACCTAGTTACTTTCAATTATTTGCCCATAAAGTTTGTGCAGAAGCAGCCCACTTTAGAGGAAAACAGGGCTTGAAATCTGAGTGTCCCCTGGAGAGTTCACTCCTCCATGCTGCTCCTATAGTCCAGACCCACTGAAATCACTGTCTTCATAGGCAAGTTTTGTGGAACTGTAAGTAGAAAAAAATAAATCCCCAAAAGAACACATCTAGTTTTATGGATAATTTTCATAAATTTTCACTGGCTCAAGCCTGAACAGCAGCAATAAACCCAGGTCATAGGCTGGCTAGGTTGGGTGTTATTATTCCTCTGTATTATCGGGACAGTAAAGAATGGACACATATGGTGCAAGCAGTTTTGTCTCAGCCATTTTGTGTGCTCACTGTTATTAAAATTTTCAATAATATAAGGAAAACTGTAGGATTAGTTTTTTATAGTATTTTTAATATGGGTACGTGACTAAGTAAGCGACCTTGTATTTTGAATTTGCTTTTTGAAAAGTGTGAACACAGCATATAACATCTGCAACCTATTTACCCATGCAGAACTAAAATGGTAAGCAAACATTGCTCATTTTATGTACTTAAGAGACTATTACAGGGAGTCCAGAATGTGTGTTTCTAACACCCTGGATATTATAATAGAGCAACTGATCTTGCTCTTACTGAGGCAGTGAGTGAGTTTAAGGCAAAGATATATACATAATCCTATCAAGTATTGCTTTTAAAAATGCCAAATGACGCTGTGTTAAATCCCCAAATATCTTCTGTAATTTTATTTTAAGGTCACCTTGGAAAACCGCTGGCATGTGAAGTGATTAGTGCCAGTTTTGCATTTACTGATTGCTGTGATCAAAGAATTCATATAAATGCTTCTTAATCAACACTGCCTCATTGTTTGCAACTAACAATCTGATTTGGACAATTTCTCACTGTATTTATAGAATGAATTGCCTTTTATTGCTATAAACTAAACTGAGATTAAGCGTTAAGACTGATTTTTACAGTGAAGAACATTGTGAATGTTTTGTTTTGAGCAGAAGTACCACATCTCTACTCAGACACACGGTACCAGATTGATGAGGGTGCTGGTTATAAAAATGTTAGGTGAAAGAAACACATGTCTATGTTTCTGCCTCAAAAGCAGGGCTCTGTATTTGTAGGATTATGAACATCAATGTGAACACTATATACCAGGAGAGCAGAGATTCTCTTCGTTGAATACATTCCCTCAGCAGCTTCCAAGAACAGGTGCCTGTACCTGGCAATATGACCTGTCTGTTGTGACAGCTTCTTTCAGTGCAGACATCCAGCTAGGCATTGCCTCAGCATCCCTAAAGTTCCTGTTTCGATACTCAAAAATAAATTCAGGTGTTCCAAGCTAATCTAATTTAATTATGTATGCAGTGTACCACAGTGCAGTTAACGTTTGTTTGATGGCACTTACAGGAAAGAAGGGCCTTAAACGTGCTTAAGTACTTTGATTCTAACAAGGAATCAGAGAGCAGATCCATAGCATAAACCAACACTGATTCTGTCTGACAGGGTTTTTTTTAAATTCTTTTTTTTTTTTTCTTTTTGGCAGTGCCAATGAAAAACATGAAGTGACATTTTCAGCAATAGTTTCTCTATTAAAAAAACAAACCAGGAAAATCTTTTTATTTCTTAGAAAAAAAAAGAAAAAAAAAAAACACCAAAACCCACCCCCAATTTGGAAAACAATAACAAAAAATACAAGTATCTTACTAAGCTACCTTTTAGGTTAACACCATTTCCCAAAGCCTAAATCACTGGGTTGCAAAGTAAATGAAAAATTTTAGTCACAGATATTTATTTATATTAAGAGCTACTTGCATGTAAACATATTTAAGCAAAAGCTGGTTCACATTTTTGAGTTAATCTGCTACTAACCAGACATCCTACCTGCTGATGGGTACTCATCTATGCTACTGCAGGACTTGCTGAAGAAGAAAAGAGTTCATGCGATTCCACCAAAAAAAAAAAAAAAAAAAAAAAGAGATTAACAAAGTTATCTTATGTAGTACAAGATTTTTACAATCTATCAAAAATCTTAGAGACCAGATCATAACAGGGCAGAGTTTGTACAGAGAAATGTACAGGCTTGTACTGTTCTCTTTAGGATTTGCTGAATTTACTCAAGACTTAACTGGAAAACTTCTGTTTTGGGAGAATCAGCAGAATTTACATGGGCCTTGGGATTTTTACAAAGATGTCTCATTTTATGTTGCATTAGCATTGTAGTCTACTGTTTCCTTATCCTGTTAGTGAGAAAACTTTGACTTGCAAGCATTGCAAGCATGATAAAGTATAATCTGGGGAGCTTGGTGATTGTTTTTATACACCACTGATTATAGGATCCCTCCACACACAATTTCACACTGCTTTCTGGAGTTAGTCACTTGTGAAGCTGTAATGGTGTGTACCTTAAGGAAATTTAGTTCCTCAAATGCAAATAGTTACATCTAGTTTACAAGTATAAACTTACAATTTCACACCAATTATTTATAGAACATGTGTGGGACTAATATAGAAGAGAAACGAACGGTTTCAGATATGTGTGGGCTGGCCCATGGCAGGGTTTAGCACTGGTATTAATTCTGAAAACATTGTCTATTAAAATAAAATAAAATAAAATAGTCTACTATAAATAGCAATAGTCTGAAACAGGACCTTGCCCCCACCATTGCTTCTATTTTGAAGGCTTCTGAATATTATTTTTGTATCTTATAATAGAATCTACTGGTGTGTTTAAGGGAGATATTAACAATTATTAACTTCAGATGTAGGTGACATAGGTTTCTTGCGGAAGCAGTGGGAAGACAGGCTCCTCAGCAGGCAGTTTGCAGCCCTGGCCTTCCTGGACATAGCCTTTCTGAAGATTTCCCACCTCCCCAACCCAGCAACAGCAAAATCAGAATTATTCCTCTATCTGGCATACTGTAAGTGGGTACCCATGAGACATTCTCCCTTCTCCTATCTGGGGAGGAGAACTTAACAAGAGCAACTAGGAAGCTGAAGATAGCACGTGGAGTCTTCACATGTGACCTGCACCTACCCTCAAGTTTGTCACATTTGAAATATGGACCATGGAGATGATGCCACCTGGCAAGAACCCATCTGCTGTGTTTTATTCTCCATCACCTCTTGGAGCTGCAAAGTGAGTTCCTATTCTTAAAATTAATCTAAGAACAGCAGGGCTTAAGTGTCATGAAAACTGAAAGGATCTGAGAAATGTATCTTCTTTAACCTTTGTAGAGTAAATCAGAGCATCGTGATCTACTGAATGTGCAAAGAGGCAGTGAGCATTTCTGTAACAAATGCTCCCACGCATAATATGCAAAGTATTCCTTCTGCATGAAGACAGTTTCTCAAAATAAATGGATTTGATTGTGCTCCAATAAATACATCATAAATCCAGAAATGAGAATCCAAAGTGACAGGATTAGTGGAGTGGTAATACCAGAATCCTGTTATCATACATTATATAACATAATGGAGTGCAATGTAAGTTTTCCATTATGAACTTAAAGAGCCTAATCTTTCTGTGCAGACAGCATTGTTGAAAACTTTTTGTACCATACCACATTATCTCTTTAGCTTACTAATCACTACATCTACATTTGTGTGTGTTCCTTACAGTATTTCTATGTTTTATACCCCAGGATTGGAGAAGGTACGTAAGGGAAGTATGAATGAAACCAGAGTTTCTTTTCTGAATTGTCAGTTCTGTGAATCTCACTTAATGAAAAATTATTCCTGCTTAGGGCTTATCTCAATTACTTTTTTTTACTCAGATAACATAATTTGAGTGCCAGGACTCCAGTGTTCAGAGTTAACCTTACCTTCCTGAAAGGCCAGAGATTAAGATGTGAACTGAACCTTTAAAAGAGCAAGAGATCTTCACACATGGAAGCAAAATAGTCCGACACTTTCTGGAGTTAAGATGCCTATAGAGATGTAAAGTGTTTCACTCCAGATTCTTAATTCCCCTTTCTCTCTGTAACTCTGCAATAGCATTTATTTGATTGCAAGTTTTGACTGTAAATCTTTACGAAGTTTACCAGAAATCTTCCTGGGCATGATTCATTGCCATTTCTGTAAATGACATCCACATAATTTTTTTTCCGTATTTCTCATACAGTAATTTCTGATGCAGCAGCCACTACTTTTCTTCTGTATGGACTTTGAGACATTATAGAATTTCTAGGGAATAACTGAATTACAGTATCAGAAAATTTTCCTTTTTCTCAGAAAATAATATTTAAAAAAAACCAATTTTTACAGTTTCTTAGCTTTAAACATAGAATTAGTTTATAATTAATTAGTTTATAATATGGATGTGAACAAGCTAAATACCTACAGTTATGTGTTTATTAAGTACAATGACAGGGACATTTTTATTCCATTTTGACAGAAATAAAACAAAAAAAAAAAAATCAAAACCCCAAATTCAACCAATCAGACTCTTCAGCGTTGGGTTGTCATGCTTTCACTCATAGTAATTTTGTTTTGACTGCTTGAAGGGAACCATGTGGATCAATGGAGGCACAGACAGGAAGCTGACCAAACTGACTTTTCATGCCATCAAACATCATGCTTGGCCTATCAGCTAGGGGAGTTAGCCAGGAGGAGCAATCACTGCCTGGGGACTTGCTGAGTGTCAGTTGGCTGGTGGAGAGCAGTTGTATCATTTATTCTTTTCCTCCCCTCTTTTCTTTTTTCACCACAAATTTTCATTAGTAGTAGTAGTAGTATTTTCATTACATAATATTACTATTAATATTGGTATTATTACTTCATTTCATTTATTTTCAATTATTAAACTATTCTTATCTCAACCCACAAGTTCTCTTACCTTTTTCCTACCGTTCTCTCCCCCATCCCACTGGGGGAGGGGGAAGGTGACTGACTGGCTGTGTGGTGCTTAGTTGTTGTCTGAGGCTAAACCATGACATGGTACATTGATTCCTTTAATAATGACCACATTAATCCCTTGTGGTGGCATCAACCTTCTTCTCAGCCTGCTTATAGACCTGCAGAAGGCATTCACTGTTAAATAGCCAGGACCTGGTGAGAAATGAAAATTTTATGGTGGTCTTTGAATCAGTAAGTATTTCTCTTCAGGGATGTTAAAGAGAGAACATAGTCTCTCTCTGTTTTGTTATAAGCAGGTATGTGGGTGAAGGTAGTGGGCCACTGCTTCAAGGAGGAGGCGGACAGAGGTGCCCACCTCCATTCTGCTTTACATTAACCACCTCAGCTGCCGAATGGGACAAAGCTAGTGACAATCACTGTTGAAGTTACAGTTAGGAGATGTGAACTTTCAATAAAGACTCCCTGCATCCCCTTTCCATTAGCTCTGTGAAGTTACTTTGCAAGGCTGATATCTACAGAGGATATCCATCCTATTGAATTCCAGGATGCAAACTAGACACTCTGCCCGGAGTTTTTGTAGATTTCTCGTTCCCTCAACCTCTTGTGACTTTCTCTTTGCACTGCTAATTATTGTTACTCCAGTACCTGACTGCGGAAAAATGTGCTGAATATCCCCAGTGCCCAGCACAGATCTATGGCTTGTGATTTGTTGTACTTCCAGGTCAAACCTTTCTTAGAAACCATGAGAAACTGTTTTACAATACTAGTTGAAAATGCTTTGCTCAAATGACCACACACTCTGCCTGTGAATTTTTAAGGAGGGATTTTTAAATTGTACAGCAATCAAATTAATTTCTTTGAAAGAAAGAAATATTTGTGGGAGGGACCCCATCCTTCAAATGGTGACTGTAGCTAACAGATACTGGGACTGGGAATCAAACCTGCAGAAATTCGCTGTTCTTTGTATTTTTGCTTTTTTTTCCCCCTCAAAATCTTCGCTGGTATTCTCATTGGAAATGAGTTTCCCAGTGTTTATGACGTGTGGGGACGTAAAACATTTTAAACCACCTACAGCTGTATTGAGTGGCTGCAATATGGATATCTCTGTCTACTCAGGAGATGACAGAACTTCATCCAAAGAAATCAGGTTTGCCACTAGTATGTCATAGAGATCATGGATTGTAACTGACAGTCCACAATAAAGACTACAGATAGAAACATAATGTCTTCTCTTTTTATATTACTCTATGTGTTTCTTCATGCCTAAGCAAATTAAATTTTAAAGAATACAGTCCTATTTTTTTAATTTAAAAATTATCCAAACATGAAAGAAACGGTAACCTGTACACTCAATCTGTCTCTAAATTTTAAAATATCATGTGCATGAATTATCATACTAGCAAATATATGAATTATTGTTCAAACTTTCCCTCTCCCCTTTATTTGAATTGTGCTAAAGAATGGGCCAAAACTGCAGAGAGTTTAAGAAAAAATATTCTGCTTTCAAAAACTTGTGATGACTGACAACATGGTCATAATCAACCAGACAGTGACAGAAAAGAAAATGCAATGTAGCTGAATAGACTGGTTTTGTTTGTGGCTCACGATTTTCTTTCCTTGTAATTTTGAAATTTCTTCACAGTGACCTACAGTCATTACAACTTATTTCTACAATGGAAAGATTTGGAGATTCCAACAAAAACTAGAGGACAAATTCAAGAGAGGTAACAGGTGATCAGGGTCCACATCCAGACTGGAATGGATATGGGTTTGTAGCTTTATTGGCAATACTCTGTCCTGGAAGAACAGTATCTCTTGTTGTACCTCATTAGACCACATAAGGGACCTGTATGGATCATCAAGTCCAACTCCCTGCTCCTTGAAGTACTATGTAAAACTAAACCATATGAATAAAAGTGTCATCCAGGCTTGCTGTGGTGACTACTTCCCTGGGGAGCCTGTTCC
>NW_010249431.1:51161-57271 GCF_000690775.1 Eurypyga helias | reverse complement strand
GAGAGCAGAGTAGAGGGGGGGAATAACCTTGCATGACCTTGCCCTTGTCCTTGTTGAACTCCATGAGGTTGGCAGTGGCCCACCTCTCCAGCCTGTCAGGGTCCCTCTGAGTGGCATCTCTTCCCTCCAGCATGTTGACCGAACAAGTCAGCTTGGTGTTGTTGACAAACTATGTGCCTTCTGTCTGCCTTTGAGGTTGCTTGAGGTCTATCCACAAGCCCTTGTAGCAAAATCCACATTGCAAGCTTAACTTTCTTGTTTTCTGAATGACAACTATACCTAAGAGATATTTATCCTGTCCAGGGTCCTGTTCAGAGTCCTTGTAAAACATGCTATTAAAAGTTCAGATTCACTCTAGTATTACCATATAGCCAAAAACAGTGAAAAGAAAACCTGTATTTTTGTACACATGGGACCTCCGATTCATGTTTCCATATTTACTATGTTGTCTCTCATTAAATAGTTAACAAAGATATAAAATTTTCAAGGATCCTGCTTTCAGTACAGACACCTGCAAAGCAGAAATGTAGAACTAGCTTGTTTCAACGTGGTCTGCACATAGTTTTAAGATGGAAATTATTTTCTGTAACTATTGAATCAGGTTGTTTTAAAGTGACAGGTATGTTTTTATACAAATGTATATTGCATCAGCCTTTCCTGACTTGTTCCTGCCCTGATTAGAAATTCCTCTTAAATTTCTGTAATCAATGTTTTTATTTCCGATGCACCAGGAAAATGTGTGGAAAATAATGTCTACTGTTGTGGTGAATTGAAAAGACATTTCTTTAAAGGGAGAAAAAGGAATACGGACACTTCAGCTATGAAACACAACCAGTGCATTTCTAATGTTTTGTCCTGGACTTAGAGCACTCACATACGTGCTTCTATTCTCTGGTACAAATCTCCGTAAGAACAGAATTTTAATTGCACATCCTCACTGTGATGCAGATCACGCCAACTTCATTACATCTCTGGTATGGGAATTGGCTGATTATCTGGTAACAAGTCTTCTTTCACACTTAAAAAAACCACAATATGTTAATATAAGCCACATTTGCTTTCTGAACATTTTAGCTGTCTGGTGTGAGGGAAAGCCCTGGAAGAAGAGAGTATGCATATCTCAAGAGGCTCTACTTAGACAGGTTTTTTGGTAGAAGTCTATTTTAGTAAAGTACATTGCTCATTACAGTGTTTCCAGATGTTCCCTTCTTCCTTGCCCTCGCACCAAGTATTTTATATTCTCCTTGGATTAGGACACTTCAGGTTGTGCGTTCAGGGGCAGAGGGCGCTTCTGACATAACGGGGGTCACAGAGCTGATTAGCACACTTGCTGCTCTACACCCACGCTCTGCCAGTATCTGTCTGCTACATAACAGCCTGGAGTGCCTTGGAGCAGCAGGGAGCTACCGGAGAGAAACCACCAGAGAGGCCTCGTGGGTGGTCAAAAGAAAAAGATAACTTGAAATAGACAACCGAGAAATATAGAGCAGTTCCAGCTCAGACTAAATTCCAATTTCCACCTAGTAAAAAAGAAGGGTTGTATGTAAAGGGACACAGACCCTGTGGAAATAATTTCTGAAGTGTGTTAAAGCTTCTCATAGATGTTGACACTGAAATCTGCAATCTTTTGTTCCATCACCACAGGTTTAGTAGATTTTAGAAGTGCAAGTGGAGAAGACAACAGACTACACACTTCAGCTGCTGCTGTGGGTGAGAAACTGAATATGACCTGACAATGTCGACTCTCAGCCCAGAAAGCCAACCGTATCATGGGGTTTATCCTGAGAAGTGGGGCCAGCAGGTCAAGGGAGGAAATTTTCCCCCCTACTCCTCTCTGGTGTGACCCCACCTGGAGTACTGCATCCAGCTGTGGGGCCTTCAACATAAGAAGAGCATGGACCTGTTGAAGCAAGTGCAGAGGAGGCCATGAAGATGCTCCGAGGGCTGGAGCACCTCTGCTATGGGGACAGGCTGAGAGAGTTGGGCTTGTTCAGCCTGGAGAAGAGAAGGCTCCGGGGAGACCTGATTGCAGCTTTCCAGTTCTTGAGGAGGGCTACAAGGAAGCTGGGAGGGGACTTTTTCCAAGGGCCTGTAGTGACAGGACAAGGGGTAACGGGTTTAAATTGAAAGTGGGGAGGTTTAGATTAGATATCAGGAAGAAGTTCTTCCCGGAGAGGGTGGGGAGGCACTGGGACAGGTTGCCCGGAGAAGCTGTGGATGCCCCATCCCTGGAAGTGTTCAAGGCCAGGCTGGATGAGGCTTTGAGCAACCTGGTCTAGTGGAAGGTGTCCCTGCCCATGGCAGGGGGTTTGGAACTAGATGATCTTTAAGGTCCTTTCCAACCCTAACTATTCCATGATTCTAAATGGAGTTAAAATGAATATGTTGAAAACCAGCTATGGACTTAGAAACATATTTGCAGTTCACATGGTATGATCCATATTTTTTATCAAATGTGCATATTATCAGTCTGACTTAACGTCGCTGTAAAGGTTTTATACCCCATTCTGCAAAGGCAAAAGATCGAAAGGCTCAAATAAGAACATTTTGCTGCTGGTTGCACCTGTAGCCACAGTAATGCTTGTAAAAATACATTGAACATTGGGGACTGGAGTGAAAAGGAAACATATTTTTCATCAGTATTTTTATAGCAAAGCTTCTGTTGATTTAGAATTAAAGAAGAAGAGAGTTATTGCCCCCAAAAAACAGGCACGCCAAGTTCAACAGCTCTACTATGGAACAAGTGTATTAAAAATGATATGATATAACACGGTACATACACACAACCTGAAATCAAATGTAATAACTTCTCCTTTCTATTCATCCAGCTAATACAATTCTATCTACTATAGACTCTGACAAATACACACACACTCTACACAGACAACTATAGAGGATGTGAGAGTCCAATCTTAAAACATGTCTCTATAGCTCTTTCTTGCATCTATCAGTTGAGGAGTAGTGGAGAGACACCTACACCATAAGAAAACCCAAGATCAATGCATGTCATAGTTTTGCAGCTATAAATGGAAAGTAGAAACTCATACCATATTGTAGGAGAATAGTTGGAATAATTGTTTGAACTCTAAAGGAAATGTAAATGCAAAGCAGAAACCACTTCCAAATGGTGTCTAGGGCTCCTTCTAAATTTGAATGTTTTCAAATCTGTGTAACACAGTGACACCCAAAGGGAACAAATTCAGCCAAAAGAGAACTAGAAAGAACAAACAAATCCATTTATAGCAAGGTTTCCAATCTACAAGGCTGTGACATTGTTTTGTGACTTTTACCAAACCAAGGCTAAGAGAAATCTTTCAGTGAATAGCAAGTTTCAGTGAACCTCAAGACCTTCAGTAGGATCAGTATTATCTGTGAATTCATATGAAATTCGTACATCAGTTCCATGTTAAAGAAGTGGGAGATAGTAGCAGAAACATGGATTAGAGTGGTAAGATCACTATCATGAATGTTCCACAGCATTTATATAGGTTACACTCCCTTGTCAACATTAAAAATTCTAATCATTACCATGGCTTCTATTTCTCAGTTAATGACTTTTTCAGGGACTTGATAGGAATCATTGTGTGTAATGGACTTACTTAATGTAGAAGGTTTAGACACCTGCTAAGACAGAGGGACCCTGGTCTCCTCTCTCTGCCCAGGAAAACACACAGAGGAAGAAGCAGGTCTTGTTGCTAGCTGCCTGTTTCCTTAGATATTTAACACTGCCTACTTGCTGCTGCTTCTTCAGTCACCTTCACCTGAGAATACAGTCAATAAAACATGGTTTCTGACAGTCTGATAAAATTAAACTGCATCATGATCTACTCACGCTGAGACAGCACACAAATCCAAACTTCGGCGTGGGATCTTAAAATCACTTTAGAAATCAGATTTTTTATATTTTTATTTCTTCCATAGTCCAACTACCCTGTTAATTGTCAGAAAAATATTAATATTTACAATCTCAAAGTTAAGTGACTTGCATAAAAGTAGATTCAGAGTAATATCAATCTTGGTTACAACACCAAATGAGATGCTGACAAAGACTGTTTTGGCTTGAGCCAGCACAAGCAAAGGTTGCCACCTTAAGTGCAATTTTTCCTTCACAACTCCTTGGAGACACACAGAAGCAGAATCAACTTTCCTATCTGAATACAAAATACTGAGTTCATAACAGGAATTTTATCTCCTTGTATTGGGTTTGTGTGGCACGGTTTGGGGCAGTGGGTGGGGAGCAAATGTCATGCTGCGGGAATGGCTTCCATGAGAACATGCCAGAAACTTCCCCCATGTCCAATAGAGCCAGTTCCAGATGGCTCCAAGAAGGACCCACTGCTGGCCAAGGCTGAGCCCATCAGTGATGGTGGGAACCTCTCTGGCATAACATAGGTAAGAAGGGGGGAAAAAAACACCCCTGTGAAACAGCAGCAGAGCGAGAGGTGAGAATATGTAAAAGAAACAGCTCTGCAGGCACCAAGTCCAGTGAGTAGGAAGGGGAGGACGTGCTCAGGCACCAGAGCAGAGGTTCCCCTGCGGCCTGTGGGGAAGGCCATGGTGAGGCCAGCTGTGCCCCTGCAGCCATGTAGGGTCGTGGGAGAGCAGAGACCCACCTGCAGTCCGGGAAGGACCCTACGCAGGAGCAGGGGGATGCCTCAAAGAGTCTGTGACCCCATGGCTCCTGGCAGGAGCTATGGCCGCAGGGAGAGAGGGGCCCAGGCTGGAGCAGATTTGCTGACTGGGCTTGTGACCCTGTGGGGAGCCCATGCTGGAGCAAGCAGGCTGCTCCTGTAGGAGACACTCCATGGAGGGCACTCACGCAGGAGAAGTTTGTGAAGAACTATAGCCTGTGGAAGGACTCACACTGGAGTTGGTGGAGGACTGTCTACCTTGGGAGGGACCCCAAGCTGGAGCAGGGGCAGAGTGTGAGGAGTCCTCCCCTGAGGAGGAAGGAGCAGCAGGGACAATGTGCGATGGACTGACCACAACCCCCCATCCCCTCCCCCCAGCACCGCTGGTGGGGAGGAGGGAGAGAAATGGGAAGCAAAGCTGAGCCTGTGAAGAAGGGAGGGGTGTGGGGAAGGTGTTTTTAAGATTTGGGTTTATTTCTCATTATCTTTCTCTGATTTGGCAATAAATTAAATTATTTCCCCAAGTCAAGTCTGTTTTGCCTGTGACAGTAACTGATTAGTGATATTTCCCTGTCCTTATCCCGATCCATGAGCCTTTCCTATTTTCTCTCCCCTGCCCAGCTGAGGAGGGGAGTGATAGAGCGGCTTTGGTGGGCACCTCGCCTCCAGCCAGGGTCAACCCACCACACTCTTCATGCCAGGAGATAACCAGTGCAGCACTCATAATGCTTCGTCACTTCAGCCAAAAATTTTAGATCACAAGGCCATTCCTCTCTATGCTGTGGAAGAGCTGTGTTTACTTCCGCCCCCACTCTGTGCTAAAAGCACAGAGAGTGACAGTCAGAGCTTTCTACATTCCTTTTTCTAAGGAAAGTGGAGGAGAAAAGTGGTTTGTCCTGCCTCTCCCCCATAAAATAAGCTCTGAAACTGGCTTTTTTCTTTTTTTTTCACCCGAAGTCCTAGTGGTGCTGCTTAAAACAATTCAGAGGAAAAACATTTTTTGAACATACCGCCGCTCCTGTACCAAGCAAATGGCTGTTACACATGACAGAGCATTTCCAAAGGACTACCAAGTGCATCAGACAAGTTGGCACCTGCCTTGCAGGCCGTGGGACAGGAGTTCTAGTTATTCCTTCAGTCACCTGCAGACACGTGGGGTTGCATAAAGGCAGCTCCATCTGGTGTTAAGAGACTGACTCATTGCTGGCAGTGACTGTCAGAAATGGGTCCCCTCAAGCGGTATCTTTTTTCCTTGTCACTTCAGAAAGAAGGAAATGTGGTTTAACTAGCAATTTAAGCACTGTTAAGTCCTTGTTGCTTGCAAACGTATATTGAAAACTTCGTAAAAGTAATTGCAGTTGCTAGTATTGTCATACTGTCCCAGAAAATGCTTGTTAATAAGGTAGAGAACTTGAAAAAAACATATACCCCAAACGGTCCAGTGAAAGACATTACATTGAGAAGTACATTTGATACATT
>NW_010249431.1:42926-51147 GCF_000690775.1 Eurypyga helias | reverse complement strand
CCTACCTCTTTCTTCACTGCCCAAGTCTCCATCGCATTCCTAAGGGAATATGAAAGTCACGGACAACTCTACAGAACCAGCTTGACTGAGTTTGAAAGACACTATGCTGAAGAGCAACAGCTGTCAGGAGCAGTGGGGCAATCTCCTAAGCACGGTTGATGTGCCAAAAATCCAACACAGCAAGAGTTGCATGAACTTGGCATGGCCGTGTTTCAGAGATACGAACATTTCTGGGTTCAAAGACAGTTTGAAAGTGTGAATATCCTAGTTACATAGCTGAAGAGTCAGCACAGGATCAATACACTAGAAGCAAAAAAACCCACAGAATCAGATGGAGCATTGATAAGCAAAAATATGCAGTGAAATTCGTGCAAGTCAATGTGGTAGAAGTTAAGGACAGCTTGCTATTACTGCCTGTTGTCTCAACTTGTTTTATTAATAATTTTTCTGCAATCTAAAAGGCACCCCAAAAACAACACTGGTATGCATAAATTACACACTACACCTCCCCAGACATGAACACAGCACAGATTGAAAATGTTATAAACCTAAAGAAATGTTGTGTTTCCTTGTGAATCAACACCCAGCTTAGCAACTCTGTGTTAACTGAAGGTGTTACCTGTTCCCCAGATGGTTTTTTACCATCCCTCTAATACAATGTTCCAACACCTTTGCCAGTGGAAGGGATGGGTTATGAGGCACGTGCACAATCCAGGCCAATTAAGATGACTCAAACTACCTTCATCGGGTGCTTGATCTTGCCCAGCTGCCTTTGCTTGAAGCAATATGAGAAGCAGTCTTACAGCCCCTCCTCTCAGCAGTGGACTTGTAGGTCAGTACTGGAGACAAGATGATAAGCAGCACAGCAGGACTGTCTTCAGCTGGCATAGCTGGATCCAAGGGAGGGCATTTGTAGCCTTCTACATACCTCTCAGCCTAGAGATAAGGAAGGTCACTAGAAGCTTATCTTTGACAGTACATGAGGTTGCACAGGGAGCCTTAGTTTTTCTTAGTGTTTTTCTTAGTGGTTTCTGCTGTATTACACCACAGAAAATCATCAAAAACAGAGTTCTGGTCTGTTCTGCCTCTGTCTGTGACTTCACCTAGAGCATACCCTCTTCCTCCCCTTAGGCTGGGTGTCAGGGACACCTGCTGTAAGAGGCAGCTGAGCATATCTACAAGTTCTTACGGTTTTTCTTCAAGAAATGCATTGAGAATTGGTATTAAATCCCATAGAAGAGAATAATCCTAAATGCACGCCTGTTCTGAGATAAGGAGGATTTGATCACTTTCTTTATAAACAAATTCCAACAAAACAGACCTCATTACAGGCAGACACAACACACTCTCTCCTTTATTTTGGTTATTTACTCCCATTCCTTGGACTAAATTTCTTTTTCTCTTAATAACAGATCAGTTCACATGCAAAAAGGTGTTTATTAGGCTTTTACCTGGACTTACAGAGATATGTATGGTCTGCAAAGAAATATGCTTACAGGGATGAATGCTACCGTGAACAATGCATGTTACTTCAGCTTCATATAATAAAAGAAAAAGAAATCAGAACCTTTAAAAAATATTAAGATGAAGAAGAGATAAATCTGCATTAAATTAATGAAAATCCAGGTCTAAGCAGCATTAGCAGGGAGTCATCCTAACCACAGATCAAGCACTATATTTTATACAAAAAATATAGGGTCTGGTGTATCTCTGTTCTTGACTTGACTAAGTCTCTTTCTATCTAGAGAATAATAGCCAAGCCAGCTGGGCACAAACAGAGAATTATCTCTATGCAACAATTAATTAATCAGACATTCACCAAAACTGCTACCTAATTATCAGAAAGACCAAGTGAGAAAGTGAATCTATTTCAACAAGATGCACTTTCTAGATGCATGTAACATGAGGTATACTCAGAATTTTCCCCCAAAATTTGAGCTCCCCATAAACATTTTTATCACACTGGGAGCATAAGAAAGCACACAACTCCCACCGACTTCACCGCCAGAGCTCTGTGGCTGCTCTGCCTGGGTTGCCAGGTTGCTGCATTAGACCAGTTGTGGGTCTTTTCAGCCTTTCCAAGTTTGGAAATGATTCAGGAGATTGGATTCTCTACTCTTGTTCTTCCTCTTTCTATCTCTCTCCACCTTTTTTTTCTTTTTTTTTAATCTTGGCATGGAAAAACACAAGGGATAAATAAAAAGAATGAGTAGAAAACAATACATTTTCCATTTAAGAAATTCAAGATTAAAGTTTGTGTTTCACTATATCCAGCCCCCCCCCAAAAAAGAAAAACCCAAAACAAACAAAAGAACAAAAAAGAAGCTATTGAAATGTCTTCTAAGAAAAAGCGTTTTAAAATCTAAGTGAAAAACTTCCAGCTTCGTCTGGGCAACTCTTACTATTCAGAAACACCATGAAAGCTACTTTCATATTTACAGGTGGATATTTAATAGATCTGTGTTATTTTGAAAGATTTTCCTTCAATTTCCAGCACTGCTTGTTTGAAAATAGATGTGTGCTCATGAAACAGCTAATTTATCCTTATTTTAATTGTTTTGTTCCCATCCCAAGCTCCTTTGTGAACCATTACAAAAACACAAGTTATAAAAAGCTTAGCATATTGCAGTCACTAAGAGAGGTATTTCAGCCTAAACCTTCCAGAGAAGAAAGCCAAGAAGAAGCAAGTCTTCATTCTGAGCAGGAAAAAAGAAAAATCACAAATAACTTGCTGTCTGGTTCAATAGGGCAGAGGAACATGAATGTATTTTATTCCAATTAAGATTCTTCTCAAATGAATCCTTCAAGAAAAGGTAATATTTGTTTTGACAAAGCGGAGAAATTCAGATGCTGGGCACCTGGCTGCAAAAAATTCATACTAATTAACTTCTACATGAGATGCTAAGTTGTCATCATTAAAAATGATCAAGGTTACAAGTATCCAGTTTTTCAACAGTTTCATGTGGCTGCCATGTGATAGTTTGTCATCTTCAATCTTTTAGAAATCCGTTACTCATCTCCATGCCTGAATGGCTTCAAAATTATAAGGACAATTTGCTCATAAATTCGTGACAAGATTTAAAGCCGGAATTAAAGCACCATAGCAAAATGCACTTGCGTGGTTCCTTCTCACTCTCAACTTATTTTGCATAAATTAATACTGTTTCTCTCAAAACTGTTTGGTCTTGATTACTGTGACCAGGAGAATCCATAAAAATATTCTCCTTACCATCTTGGTCAGAAGATAGACATGGCAAACAAATCGCATTTTACTGTAAATTCTGAAACTTTTTGTTCTTTTACAAGCTGTTTTCTAACACAGGTGCTTCATCTGCAGCCAGACACTGGCAGCAAGAGCTCGCTCTGCAACCTGACAGTCAGTGTGAAAATAAGTTGGAAATGGTGTAGGACAACAGGTAACAAGAAGGAATGGTCTTCAATAGTGACCTGTACAACTGTAGCTGTATTTTCTGTATCAATAGCATTTCTTTTCAAAGTTGCAGACTTTTCTGATTTCAGATGGCTTAGTGCTTTGTTCATTTTCTCAGCAAAGTTTGGCTGATAGATGACTCCTAGGACAGAGGAGAAATGAGTCTGAATTGGTAACACTTCTTCAGTGGCTTTTGGAAAAAGTGAAATAGTTCACATTGCCTTAAACAATTGCACAAGACAGCTAACATATTACTAATAACTTTCTGAAGTCTTTAGGCTAGATTAAACTTTTACTCCCCCAAAATGTTTATTCTGCACACATAGTCACTTCTTTGAATGTTAGCTGCCTGGAAACTAACATTCCTCCCTGAGATCCTCTGCTTCCTCCACAAAAATACCTTTAAAACAAGTCACATGTTTTCTGGTAAAAGTAAATCCTACAGTTTCCAGAATGCACAACAATGTCCAGCCATAACTTTTGGAAGTTCCAACAATGAGACAAAAATCCTTTGGGATTCTTGAGTCTCCTTCACAAAGTTGTTACTCATCAAAATTTTAGCGGCCTCTTCTAATACACATATAGGATGTTCAACATAGAGATTGAATAAAGAAGTTGTAATTACATACTGACATATTTTGATGGGACAAGCCATTTTTGGACATCTACTATAGTTAACAAAGTCACTTTCACTCTTCCTATTGATGTGCCATGTAATTTTTAAAAAAGGGGTATAGCCTTTGCAAGTTATATCCTTCTTTATTAATATTTCAAAATAATTGTAGCCAAAATGAGGCTGCCTTGCTATTAAGTAAGTTATCAGAAAGTCTCATCTCACTTTTTAATTTTGTAGATTCCCCAGCAATACTTTTTTCTACATACTTTGCAAATAAACACCCTTGGTAATGATAGCACAGAACACTTTCTTTAAATGTAGCAAAACATACATCTTAAGCAAAGGCAAAAAGCTGAAGAAAACAGCAAGTGACTGGTACATTTATCACAGGAAATATTCAGGAACAGTAGCACAGATTTTGTAGAAGTCAAGAGGGCACTTGACAATGCATATTTCCAATCAGTATTCATAGGCAATATTTAATACTCTTGATCTAATGGATACAGAAACACTATAGTGCTTCAGACATGTGTACAAGCAAATAAGGGCTGCAATCAACAAGGTAGCAAGCCCACACTTGAAGTTTGAAAAAAATTTATGAAATGACAGGAAAAAAAGATGCAAGGAGAGATAGGAGCTGAGGTTTTAAACCTATGTAGAAAGTCATCCCAACGACATTAAACATTCTGAAGCACTGTGTCAGACAAGTCCTGGATATGCTGAATCAGCTTATTTTAACTGAGTTATGTTACAGCAGAAAAGTCACAGATTACGTAAAATCACTGGTAACACATGTAAACTCTATAGCAGAGAGTGCATGAAGATGCTCCAAGGGCTGGAGCACCTCTGCTATGGGGACAGGCTGAGAGAGTTGGGCTTGTTCAGCCTGGAGAAGAGAAGGCTCCGGGGAGACCTTATAGCACCTTCCAGTACCTGAAGGGGGCTACAAGAATGCTGTAGGGGGTCTTTTTACAAGGGCCTGTAGTGACAGGACAAGGGGGAATGGGTTTAAACTGAAAGCGGGTAGGTTTAGAGTAGTCATCAGGATTAAATTCTTCCCAGAGAGGGTGGTGAGGCACTGAAACAGGTTGTCCAGAGAAGCTGTGGTTGCCCCATCCCTGGAAGTGTTCAAGGTCAGGCTGGATGAGGCTTTGAGCAACCTGGTCTAGTGGAAGGTGTCCCTGCCCACGGCAGGCGGGTTGGAACTAGATGGTCTTTAAGGTCCCTTCCAACCCAAGCCATTCTATGATTCTATCAAATGGGAAACGCTTGCACTTTCTTTCCACTTTACTAGAATGACTCCAACTGCAGACAGTTGCTTAATTCTTATTTCACCAAATATAAATCATTGCTATCTCCTACCAACACTTTGCTACCTTACCTACACTTGTTACTACCTTGAGACATTTGTGAGAGACCTTATCTTGAGTTGATTGTCTCAAAGCTTGCTGACGAAGTTGTGAAACTTCCTGGTGGCTTGGCTTCTTGTGGCTTTGCGGGGCAGGGGCTTGCGGGCAATAGATAAGGGCAAAATGGCCTACCAAACAGATAAGAAGCAAATAGCCTCCGGAGACCAGTTCCACCAAGGACAAAAAACAATCACATCGCTTCATGGGGGTTCCAGACACAGAGGACCCCCAAGCCTGCCAAAGCATGCAAGTAGTCACGTAGTGGTCCTGTGCACCCCACGGGATCAGTGTGCATAGCCTCAGAGTGTGTGCAGGAGGCAGGAGTGAGCAAAAAATACCCTATAAAAGACTGTGGGACCAAACCATGACAGGGACCCTCCCCACCGAAGACTACAAGGCGACAGACCAACAGGACGCTGCTGGATCCATGGTGGTGACTATCTCTTTCAATTCTATCCTGACTGCTTGCTACATTTCCCCCCTTTCTCCTATCGCTATTTTCATACAATAAAAATAATCTGCTTTGTTAGTGGCATCTGACCTCGTTTGTGTCTTAATCTCGCTCTGGGTATAACGACGAATGTCCCCCCCTTCCTGGGATAACCAAGCCGTGATGCCCTTATGCTCCATTTTATAGAAATACAGCAGCTGGTGTTTCAACACTCTGCAATGTCCAATTGCTTTCATCTGTTACAGGTTTGTTAAAGGAGCATTCATGTTGTGTTGGGCTGGCATCAGGCTGAAGGCCGTACTGCATGCACTTTAATTATGTTATTCAAGTAGCTTCCTTCATTGTTTTTAACAGACATGTAGACTTTGAAAATTTCTTTCTCAGCATTTTGTTAGAACACTCATTTAATTACATTCAACATGAGGAGGTGCCCAAAGAGTTGTGTGTTTTCCTGTACTTCTGAGCACACTTTTGCCTTCTCTACAGGAAAAAAAAGGTGAATCCTCAGGTGATGGAAATCGTTTGGAGGACTTCTTAATCCTCCACTATCAATAGCTATGGAAAAATAAAAGTGTGGTTTTAACAGTGTTTCCCTTGGCAAGTATTAACAGCACAAAAACATGCCAAATCCCAGCTTGTCCACAAAATCACACAAATGTGGACTTACTGTGAGCGATAAGAGAGTAGCTCCACTTAAGCAGCCTCTCAGCAGCAGTGCAAAGATACAATGATAAAACAGATTGGGAAACAACAGCAATTATAGCTACAGCTGAATTTCTCCTGTGGAGGACATAGGGATTTGATGCTACTCACTGAGTATTGATTTTAAAGTACAAAAAAACTACTTCTGGAGGACTTACTTTAGCTTTGAAATAGATGCTTAAAATTTATCTTCCTCTATTTGAATGGTTCTTACACAAATAGGCTTGCCACTCATTTGAGAGGTTTCCTGTTGGTTTCAGCTATTACTGAGCCACACCTGCCGGCACAAAGAAATCCTCACACCAGCCAGCAGGAAACAGAGAAAGACCTTGCATATGTGGCAGAAAACTGTCATCACAAACCACAGCCACATGCAAGTTTCTTATTCCACATCCTGTCCCCCAGGAAAACCATGCCTTACAGCTTACTTTTTTGGGTAATGAATGTCAGGTTGGATAAAAAAGAGGAACATCAGTATACTTAAACCTCTGATGCTAAGGCATTCATTGAAATTTAGGGCTGCTCTCCCTCATGTATACCATGACATTAGCTACCAGCTGCTTGAGGATGGTTGCCATACTCACATGCAGCAGAAATTAAACAAGGAGTCTAGGAAAACAAGCCATGATTTTCATTTAGCTCAACCAGCCTTCAAAAGTACAACAGTAAATATTTCCTTTAATTTAGCAAAAGTATGTCAATGTCATAAATACTAAACCAGCTTGGACATATAAAGCGATAGCAAGACAGCTAAAAGTAAGTCAATATTAAATGTTAGTGTGTGTAAATTTAGTAGTGGCACTTCTACCTCTTCCTGGTGCAATTATCTTATTAAGTTTTGGGGAGGAGCGGGGAGTTGTTTGGTTTTAGTGCAGAACTATATGGACAAATGATTGGTCACATATAAGACAATTTTGTTATATATCACGTGGCTTTAGGGTCTAATTCTGCATAGTATTTTCACATCTTTTACATGATCAAATAAAAGCTGTTTGGTGACCTGTGAGGAATATGTAGAATACCTTGATCCAGTTCTTCATCTTCTCATTTTATAGTTGAGACAAATTAGCTAGAATGCACAAAGACCAACTAGTTTTCATTCAAGAGAAGTGAAGACAGAGGACTGAACTCCAATCAAGACATCAATCCCCTTTAAAATCTGTTTCTTTGACAAATACTTGAGGAAGAGAGAGGTGGGTGGAGGGAGGGGGACAGAGAGAGAGGGCAGGCAGGATTATCACGAAACCTAGATACTCCACATTACTTGTCCAAACAAACCAAGAAGGTAGAAAGATACAGAAAGGTATATAAATAAGGAGAACATGCACAGTTATACTACACACATGGATTTTAAGACCAATTTTTAAGGCAATTACCAACAAATTTGTAAGGAAAATACCAGACCTGTGAGACAGAGAGAGAGGGCAGGCAGGATTATCACGAAACCTAGATACTCCACATTACTTGTCCAAACAAACCAAGAAGGTAGAAAGATACAGAAAGGTATATAAATAAGGAGAACATGCACAGTTATACTACACACATGGATTTTAAGACCAATTTTTAAGGCAATTACCAACAAATTTGTAAGGAAAATACCAGACCTGTGAGTA
>NW_010249431.1:25148-42879 GCF_000690775.1 Eurypyga helias | reverse complement strand
TTCCAAGTATATATGCCCACAAAGATGACATTATAAGAACATGTTAGGACATATGTAAAATGATTACAGTGTGTTCCATTGACAAGATGCCACAGGCATACTGATACGGCAGCGTGTCTCAGCATTTCCTCTTATTGCACCTGTTTGAAATAGACTATTTCATCAACCTGTTAATCCAGAGTCCATTAGTTGTTTTCTTGTGTCTTGTGAAGAAACATGGATAATAAAGCTCAAAACTGTATAAAATCCATTGCATTCTAAATACAAGTGCCGAAAAAGTAGCATGAGGTCAGATACTAGATAAAAAGCAGCCATGAAATTCTGTATTTTAATAAGTATAGCATAAGGAGTAACTTTATTTTCATCCAGCGGAAGTGAAGACCTCATTGTTCATATTGCATTCCAAACTGCAATCACATGAAGCACCTCTGAAGTTTTTCTGCAACCCATGAAGCACTAACTCACATTTTAATATTATAAAAATAGTTTGATATTTGTTCATTTTTTCTGGAAAAGCCTGTGTTGTTCTGAGTATAATACCCTACTGAAACACATTATTAAATGAAAGAAAATTCATATTTAAAGGACTTCCTTATAGTGCCTGCAAAGCAACAATGCTTTACTTATCAAGAGGAGAAGACTGTTTTCATATTTAGAATTGGAAAAATCTACTGATTTTTTTTTTCCTTGTTTGGGCATTTCTGGAATTAATCCAAAACAAAGCAGGTATTTGTAATTCAAACCACTAGTCTAATTTGCAATGCATATCACTGTGCCAGAAGCTCTGAGGCTATGTCAGAGAAAGCATTGTTCTATACATGCCCTCTTATACTCTTCTGTAAGCATCTGCTTCAGGCCATCATCAAAAGGAGAATACAGCACTCGGTGTAGATTTACTGTGAGCAAGAATTTTATGGTTGACAGGTAGCACCACTGACACAGGGGAGAAGAGACAAAGTACAAGTGGGTAAAAAGTAATATAAAAAGGAAACGGCAGTAAAAAGTAATATTGATTATTTTTGCCCCCGGAGTTCTTAATAGATTCTACAAAAACACCTTTCAGAATCATTAGAACTAATCCAATTTCTTGCAGTGGGCTCAAAACTGAACATGTATAAGGAGCAGTGACCCATACATTCCACAACTAAAACTGGAGAACATGTAAGAATTTTCCTCCTACAGAAGCTGACGGTGTCATTAATTAGGTGAGACCTCCGAAAATGTTTCAAGTTTAAAACTGAAGTTTTCATACTTCTGTCATAAATAAATTCTACACAAACTGATAGGCTAAACGGTGTCTGTTTCAAAATATAACCTCACTAGCCCTAATTGGATTAGCTTCTGCTTCAGTACATCCATCCAACAATGAACAAAGTACCTTAAATGGAATAACGATTGCTTTTTTGCTTACTCCTTTGCAAATGATGAAATTAAGCTATCAAATTTAAGAGCACAGGTAACAATTCTTCATCCAGCACCAGAGTGATGAAAGAGAAGCCCAAACAATGCATGCTCAATGAGAAGAAATACACACTACAGGTAAATTAGGAAGTTTTGATCTGCCTGTACTATGCCTGCTGTGTTAGTATCCAGATGTGTATATCTCATGACTCTTTTATTTAAACTCTTGATCTCTCCAACCATTCACACTAGAGCAGAAATATGTATTGTAACCTCTAGTGACCAAGAATCACTTAACAGAGGGTTTCTGCATGTCCTAGGTACTCATGTTCCCCTGACTGTTGGTCCCATTGTTGATGTTCATTTAGCCAAAGCAGACAAGTAGAAGAAAAGCAACCACCTGGCAAGCAGTCCAGGAGTCATCCAGTATTGCACCGTGCTTAAGCCAAGTCTGGAGCCATGAAAAAACAAGAAGGTGACCAACCCAGGCGAGAGAGTCCCTGTCCTACATGCCTTGTATTCAACATGTTTTTTCTGCAACTTGAACATGCTAATTGCTTATTAACAACTTTTTAGTTTGTTTTGCCTCTTCTTCTTAAACAGAGTTGCCTGGACTTCATTTTTTCCTGCTTTTTCATCCTCTTACTATTCAAATGTTCCAAAGCAAACCAGTATTTCTTTCAGAGGAATAAGCAGCAGTAACAAAACATCTCATGAAAACAAGAATAGAATGTGTAAAAAAGAGAGTAGTCAAAAAATTACCTTGGCACAGAATTTCTTCAAGGTTTGTATATTCAGTTGTTGAATTGTGAAATTATATAAATGGAATAAATTCAGCATCAGAAAAAACCTTCCATGCTGTTCTAGTAATCTTGAGAATAATAATTCCTTTTTATATGTCAATTTCACAAAGAGTTCACCATGACGCACATAGCATGCTGTGCTGACATATGTTGTTTAGTAATTTTGGTGTAACACAGAGGTGGCAGCTGGGAACCCAACACCAAGAGCAAAAAAGCTGTTCTATTAGGAAAGTTTACTTATTCATTGAACTCTTTACTCTGATGAGTCTGAAGCTGTATCTGATTCTAGCAAGCTGAGCAGCTGAAGATAGCCTGTCTGGGACTTTCCCTAGCCCATCTTACATGTTGTTCTTTCAAAATCCGATATACACCAGCATCTTAGCAACTCAAATATTTAATTAAATCTGAGCTTAGACTTTGGTGAAATAAATAAATTCATTTCCTCTGGCAGTTTATAAGCTTTCATTTTCTCTTAAAGAAAACACACATGCCTTCCTTACACACATGATCAGGTTAATGCATCCCTTATGCACCTAATTTTCAGTGTGAACTGAAAATGAAATCCATTGCTATGAAGGGTGTAATAAAAGTAGTACAGTTTAAAATCATCCATCCAATTAAAACATTTTTATTAAAATATCTGGAGATTAACAAATCTATCTTCCCAACTAAAATGTTCAGAGGCATTTGTATTTAAATGACTGCCTAATTTTAGGCAAGTATCAGAATAGCTTTACCTTGTAGATTTAAAAAAAATAATTCCCAGAAATAGGCAATGGGAAAGTACTTGGAATTGGAGTTTCTCAACTCTGATTCAACATTTATGTTAATTCTCCCCCAAACTGGCTGACTTACAGTACAAGTACACCAACAGCACACATTTTCAAGTATAAATATTTTGTACAAATATGCTGAACTCAGAGAGGAAAATCACAAACAAAAAACCAGCATAAGATAGTATAAATCTTTGAAATAAGTTAGCATAGTAAGTGGGTAATATGGGGCTTGCCCAAAAATAATGAAAAATTAGAGGAAAAAATGAGCAATTGAGGGAAAACAAAAATCTGTGTTCACAACTTCATGTGTTATGAAAACTATGTTACAGGGAGAAGCTGCTATTCTACATGGTAAAAACAGTTTGCTTTTTGAAATAATCATAACAACGTTATCAATGCTAAGGACTTTATATTGGTGATAAGACACACATATGAGTTGTCCCTTTATCACCTCTTTGGTGATAAAACTTCTCAGTGAAACACAACAACTAAAGGTGTCTCATGAAACAGAGTAAAAATTATGCCAAAAATATTGGCATATTTCATGTTTCATTTCAGACAACTCCTGTGATTTGATTTGTAGAGCATACATATTGATCTACAAACAGAAAACAGAAACCAGAAATAAGTTACAAAATACAGTCCTTACCAAGCTACATTCAAAAGCAAACAGGATCCATACATTTTCTGAAGCATACATACCAAAGTTATTGCACACTGATCAATGGAACTGAGTTGAGCTTTACTTCTATGCTATACTCACTCTTCTAGGATTTATTTCTTCCTTTTAAACTAAATTAATCTGGTGAACATTGCCCCTTCCAGTTTGACAGCCTTAAAAAACAATTTTTTAAATTTACAAACTCAATTATTTAAGTTTCAGATCTCTAATGAGGTTGCACTCTGAGAAGTCCTTCTGGCCTCACATCTCAAAGAGTTGTACCATAAGAAAACATTACCTTGGAATGAAATATCAGAGGCTTTTACTCTTCCCACATTTGCACTGAGCTGAAGAATACTTTCTGGAAAAGCTTTTATGGTCATACAAAACTGTTAGTATTTAATATCCAAGCAATCAACACAGGGTTTTGATACCCACCTCAAATGGTACTTCAGTGGGCAAAGATCTTAACCTCAACTCAGTAAAAGTGTAGCAGACAGGATTGATGTATAATCCAGCAAAATATATCTGCAGCTATGTGTGGATGAGATTTTTACACTCCATATTTTTCCTGAATTTTACAAGCATTCTCTCCTCACCTCAAAATTGCTACAATGCCATGTCCAGATGGGAGGAAGAAAGAAAAGAGCCAGATAGAGGTTTTAATTTTTGTCTCTTAGAATTTTGTCTTTTTATTTCTTCATTATTGACTGATTTTTATCCATTTTCTCTTCCATCAATGAAGATTCTTACAATAGTTCCTTCTTTAACAACATTTAATAAAAACAAAACAGGTTCTTTACCTTTTCATGTTAGTCATGTGAAGACGATATACGTAGATGACACTGTAGGCAAAAAAAATCCCAGCTGAAAGATTAGCAGTACAGCAATGGAGCTCACACAAGGCAATGTTCCATGAACCAAGTAGTGGAAATGCTTAGTATTACCGCTCAATGCAAATTAGTGAATTTGAGTAAAGTTCCCTACAAAAGATGCAAACAAGCAAAGGCTAGGTTATATTACCGTAAGTGTCACGGTAAGGAAAAAGTTAACCTTGTATATCCACTGCTGCTGTAGTCCTCAACTCAACTTCCAGAGAGTCTCAGCTCACTGAGCTGGTCAAAAATGTCATAAAACTGCTTGTGCACACAGTAAAAATTGCAAGATTATGCTGGAATGTACCATAAGATGCAAGGTAAAGGATTTGAAAAAGAAATATCCCATCCCAAGTTGTTATGGTAATAGAACAAGCAAAGAATTAAGCTGTACCTAGAACTGGTTGAGAGATGGGAACTTTCCCAAAGTTTCTAATGTAACAAAATAATTTTTATTCAAACGAAATATAAGCCTTTTTTCCCCTCCCATGGTAAAAAAGAGGAAAAATTTATAAGAAAGATACAGCAAAGGAAAAAGGGCACACTGTCATGCATGCACACAATATTTGTGTGTGCATTACAGCAAGTCCCATTTTGTCCTCATCAGTGGGCAAGTCTCAACACTAACCTTTCCTGCTGCCAGTGTTGCACCAGCCTTATAAAGGATGAGGGGGCAGGATGGATTCCTGTGCTATCCACAGGCAGGGTACAGAGTGGGTGGATCAAAATCAGCTTTAAGACAACCTGTCTGACACAAAGAAGAGCACAGGTATCCAAGAAAATTGGTGAGGGAAAAAAGTCATAGAAAGATTTTTAGCAGTTAAAAAAACACCCCAAAGACTGCAATTCAGATTTGAGACTCTTTTTCAACGGTATCCACACTACATAGCCACAGATTTCTGTCCAGGTGGTCTCACCAAGAGCAATTCTAAACCTGCATTACAGAAAATGCGATACTAATTTGCTGTCAGCATGACCCCACACAGGGAACCTTTCAGTACGTGGAAGAAGAAGTCAGGGCACGAAAAGTATTTAAAAAAAAAAAAAAAAGGAAGAATCATATGGTCTAAGCAAGGACATAAAGCCAGGGTCTTTATATTTTTTTTGATTTCTATACCAGTTCCAGAATGATTGTGCAACTTATAAAAGCTGATTAAACCTGGTTGATCTAAGAAAGTTATTGCAATACTGAATGCCAGTAGCACGATATACACTATTTTGCTACCTAATACCAGCTACTGCAGATTTCTACAAGATGGAGACAAGGGAGATTCAGTCCTCAAGCCTACCATTGGGATGGGCACAACAGAGAGAAACACAGAATCTGTGAAGCCAGGTTTGTTCTGCCTTGTCTACAATGACAAGAGGAAGAGAGAGGAGAGAAAGAGAATTTTCCTGGAAGTGCTATATGTTTAGGAAATAGAAAAGGGATCCAGAAAAATTGAGTATAAAAAGAGGAAAATTCATAGACTGAGGAAGTCAAAGAAGGATTACGTGATTTGGAGATTCACAGCGCACAAAAGGAAGACTAAAAATTTGAAAGGATCCTGATTCAAAGTCCAGAGGGCAGACAGGAGCAGGTACTGACTAGTTACAAGAAATGGCAGACACGCATGTTACTGCTTTAGACAGACTAAAATGAATCTAAAATGTGTAAAATAAATCACTATTATTCAGTGCAAAGTCTCGATTTGATTTAACAATCTTCCGTTCTTGGAAACCACACGCCAGAACAAACTCAGTGGGACCTCCTATCCTCAGAGAGGCATCTTTCAGGAATAGCACAGAAGTAGAATAGCAAGAATAGCAGAAGGAAGCAGTGGCCACTGTAGGTTCGATAGCCTTGGGGCTGTTCTGAAATCTAGGGGGAGTTTAAAAACGCAGACATGTGGTGTGCAGTCCAAAGAGCAGCCTGCCAAAGTACCGTTGGGAAAAGCTGAGCAGGACAGCAAGAGAACACAAATACTGGTTTGATTTGGATGTGGTCTAACTGATAGCACGTGGGCCAAACCATCTTGCTTAAAAAACACCATTCAGCTCAGTCTTTCCCCTCATCAGTAAGGAAGAGCCGATCTTCAGGAACATGGATTGCCACCAGCTAAATAATCACTCCCAAACCTACACATGGCTACCTGCTCAGACCCATAACAGCCTGATACAGAGTAGGGGAAGGAGAAAGTAAAAGATTCTCCGTATCACTGTGACAGACAACATGTAGAAACTGGAGAGTGCAAAATCTGTGATTCTGTTGCTGCATCTTGTTCACCCTGCACAAGTCGCTGGGAGGTTCAATTAATCCATATGAAAGACACCAGAAATGGGAATGGGGTTTTTTTCTCTGTTTTGTTTTTTAAATGAATTAAGAAAAAGTGCCAACAATGCCAACTCTTACTCCTCTTTTTTCAAAACATATTATGAAAAGGAAAATGAGACCTTATGAAATGCAAGGGACTCATGCAAATTATGCATTGACAAATTAGACATCTGATGGCAAGAGAAAACCACCATTATTTATACAAGCTGATACCAGGCTTGTGCTGGAACTTGCCATATTTCTCTTATTAAAAGAAGACTTGCACAGGAACTATTTTAATGCTTCCTGAGCTCAAACCAAACTTCTCTACTGTTGAAAGACCCTTGGTAAAGCCTAGGAAATAGACTCTATTTGCCATATAGTCTGAGAACAATAATTCAGTAGTGAATGAATTGTAATAACATTCCTTTTCTGCTGAAAATGTAAAGCAGGATGACCTTGAGTCCTAAAAAATAGCTGTAAAGATCATGCAGGTGAACCAATCTGGCTGAATTAACTGGACCTCTGTTAATGCTCTTCCATGTCACTAAGGGCTTATCATGTGAAAAACATGTGTTTTGTATTAGATTTTGACCTTTCTGCAAGAAAGACTCCATATAGGACAGAAAGTCTCAAAATAGACATCTGAAAGCTTCCAAACTGTGTTATTATTATCCACCCACCATGTTAAATTACTAACAAAAGAAAAAAGATATAATACTCAGCAACATCTTAGACAGTTTCCGTAATTTTACGTATCATGGGCTGAATCTGGCTTTGTGAATAACTGTTGTCATGGTAGCAGTGTCATGGTCCCAAAGGAAAATAAATCCTCCTAACAATTTGTGACAAACCAGCCTTGCAAAGAACAAAATGACTTCAATCATGCTAAAGGATTATTGATTTATTATTTGAAGCTCAGCATTGGTTATTGAAAAATCACTACCATCTCTTTTTTTTGATATGTTTCCAAGAGCAGGATAGGAGATAACTGAAGATTTTCTTTAGGAGAGATTTTTTTTCAGAATATGCAATTTCTGCATAACCAGACATTCTGTTCCCACCCAGCACAATATTCAACTTTATTAAAAAAAGAAAGAACGAAAGAAGGAAAAAATAAAGAAAGAAAGGAAGAAAAAGCTAAATATAGGTATTTAGTTCTGGTTGATTTGAACTAACACAGAATATTATGGACACCTGGAAAGAGGCAAAACATTTGTCTTTAAAAACAGTCCAATATTAAACTGAATTTCCCATTACTGCCTGCAGAATATATGCTTCCAGTGAAGGAGGTGGATAAGACAAAGCTTATACTGAGTGGTTTTTCACATAAATAATTGATCTATATGACTCCTTCCCACGTGGAAACCACACCCAGTTCAGGAAATTCTACACCTATTTCAGCATAGGGGCATCCTGGTTTGCATTGAAAGTTAGAAGAACATCATGGGGAGGCACTGTCTTTGCTTATTCTATTTCTACATATTTTTCAGCACTCTCCCACCAAAACTGAGTCAGGATGCATGGAAAGATGGGCCTTTGGACTTTGCCACTACAGTCATTTCAATGAGATTCAGCCAACTGTGTTGCTTACTGAAGTTGTACTTAATTTTTCTGGATTAGCCAATCTGGGATGAATCAGGCTTCTCTGCTGGCTGGTGTCTTCTGTGATGCAACATAATCCTCTCTGACACTGACATACTATATTAAGGAATGGCCATCTCAAGGCAGAGGTCATGTAAAGATGCAATCTAGTAACTAGAAACCCAAACAATAACTCGAACAGCCAGGAAAATCTGTTTTAATACAGAATTGATCCAATATTAAAGACTTGGATTGTTCTGAAGCTGAAGCAGAGTATTCCCAAACAATAAACATGTTGAATATTGGAATTCTTCATAAGGTGGAAAGCCTTTATTTTCCTAGTTGTGTTTCAAATTTGTTAAGTTACTCTGATGATCCTCTCTAAAGCCACGCTGACTACCTCAAATTTTTAATTTCTTTTGACAATTAAGGAAAGTTCGTTTATAACTGCGGCTGAGTACAATTTAAAAATTTTTAAATTACTATTAGTCCAAATTGAAAAAGCAATTAGTTAGAAATGACTGAATATCAATATTGTGCTTGCAAAGAAATACGAATAATATTTTCTAATTCACTGATTCAGACAATGCAGGAAACTTTTATTCATTGTACCCTTGGATAATGTCTGATAATATTCAAAATAATGCTTGTAGTATGCCACTGGGATGGCCGGTCTTCTAGGTAAGGCTAAGGAACCCCTTTCCTCCCTTTGGATACAGACCTCCTGTGATGACCTTTTCTCACGCCACTCAAGCCCAGCTCTGCCACAGCTGCCTCTTCCTTGAGAGACTCACTTGCCCTCAGACTTGGAGCGCTGCTGGCTCAAAGCTGAAACCTAGACCCAGCAACAGTTATGTGAGATATACCTGCCCCAGTTATCAGAATAGCTGATCTGCAAGGCTAAATCAGAGGTGAAAATTTAACTGGTGTTTTAGGCTTCTAATCATTACTGCCAGAAAGGGAGATTTCTGACCTAGAGTTTATCTAGAAGGCTCTCAGCAAAACATGTGCCCATCTGATGCTGAGTAGGGCTGGGCCACGTCCCTGTTTAGGGGTCCATTTCACTCATTTCCCTGTTCTGAACACACAGGGTTGAAAATAGAGGGGATACTTCCTTCTTCCTTGCACAGCCCAAGGACAGCAACTGACCAATCTCCTGCTGAGTCCTTCTAGGCTACGATGTCCCAGTGCCTTTGCCTCCTGGCTTCCTCAGCGGGTCACTGGACTGCCCAAACTTCCACGGGCCCTTCAAAACATTACCAAGGCTCATCACACTCTCCAGATGAGATAGGGATGATGAAGCAAGCCGTGTTTAAGAAGCAATCATTTTGAGAGAGCTCTTAGCTTTGCTCCCATTCATCTGTGGCAGGATTTTTTGATACCCGAGTCAGAGAACCTAATGTACAATAGAGAAAGCAAATAGCTGTTAAGCACTTTCAGAGGAGGGAGGAAGGAAAGGATGGCAGAGACAGGAACCATCTTAGCTGCAGAATGAGCCAAAAAGGATGGAAGATGCCACAGAGGATAGACACTACCAAAAGAAGGACATTTCCCATAGCAGAGTGGGCATCATGGGGAAAGGAGGGAGATGCCTCATGAGCAAGTGATAGCAATGGAGTGGGGAACAGGATTAACCAAACTAGAAAGGTTCTGTTGTGGGCAGGAAAAATTGCAGGTGACTTCTCAACTAGTATTTTATGGAAAGATTTACATTCCTCATGTAGGGATGAGCAGAGTTTTCTTCCATACAGGAACAAGGAAATTGACTCTAACAGAATTTTGTATGAGCTTCATCCCTCAGCAGAGCTGAAGCTGGCTTGTGAACTCTTACTCCCATCGTTTTCCAAGTGTTTTATGAGCTGTCGTCATACATTGAAATGCAACATTTTATCCCAAGGCAGACATTTTCAGTCCCATGCAACAGACCCCAAGTCTCATAGGAAGGATCTGAGGAGGCTGGCAGCAGTGGTGTGGCACAAGTTACTAGAAATTCAGGAAGCTTGAGCAGAGACTAGAAAAGGGCCCAAAGATTTCCTCCAAGGAGAGAGAAGGAGGGGACAGAAAACAACAAAGTTAAATAAACGATTTAGATCTCGGTAAAAGAATAAATGAGTAAAGGAAATCAAGTAACTGGAATCAGAAGGAAGGGGAAGAATATTAATTTAACCAATCCTCACAAGTACAACTGAAGTGTCAGTACTTTTCATTTGGTTTCCAATTCCTTTGTGACCAAGTTTAACTCTCAGCATCTTAAATATGATAGTTTTGCCAGACTAGACAATTCATCAGCCTGACACCAAACATCCCTGTTTATTTTTATCTATATCATGTTTTGGTAACTCAGTCTCTGGGGTACTATTCCTGATTGCCACCAAATTGTTGTCATCTGAAAAGGTTATTGAACTGTACCCTGAATGTAACAGCAGCAGCTATACTTCACTGTGTATTGTGAAGCTTAATGAGTGTTCTTAATGAGCTTTCAAATATCATCAAAACAAAGTAACTACCTCATCAGCACATAGGAAAAATGAAATTAAAACAGAGAGTCAGTATGTGTGGGGGTGATTGTTCATATGCATTAATTTCATCTGCCATTTCTCTGTGTGTTCCTTTCAGTTCTATAATGAAGCAATTTTAAACCAGACATTTAAGGTTACATCTGCAGCTACATTGCTAAACTACCAATTTAAACTTCTGAAGAGCCATGTCCATAATTTCCAGATTCAATTAAATATGAGAAATATTTATAGATACAGCTATTACTTCTACTATTATACTGTGGTAAATTGAATCATCTACTAGAGATGCTCCACCTGATCAAAAGAATTAGAATCAATCACTTGGAAATAAGGGAGTGAGCGACCTGTAGGCCTGGCATTCCAGCCCAGCCATATTATACCAAGATCACCATGTTTCTTCTAGAGTTTCTTGACCTCTTAATATCATGACTATTGGAAAACATCCTGTCTGAAGATCTTTTTATGTTTTCCAGAATCTTCGTATATCTGCTCTCAGTTCCATTTTTACTGTTCTTTTTTCCTGCATTTCCTGGTGTGTACATCCACCAAGAGACTTTGGTACCAAGAATCACAGCACTTTTCCAAACTGGATGATGTCATGCCTCAGTTTCCTTTCTTCTGCAGAACGCACCTCAAATCCTCAGCTCAGATGGTGAATTTCATTACTAATGCTTCTTATGGGAAACCTATTTACCAATTAACTCCACCCTTTTCTCCTGTGCATAGGGCAATGTCTTTTTCCTGCTTTGGCACCAGGCTTAACAGCTGTTCTTGGCTTTTCTTCTGCACTTCATCAGAATGCTGTAAGGTCCCTGACAAACTTGTTTCTCAAATTCTGGCTGTGTTTGCTGCTGTATAGAAAATTTCTTGGTTATCCACCTAGCCTGTGGTTGTGCTTATCTGACACAGATGCTTGGTTGCTTTGTGCAGAAGACACCCCACCTGGGGGTCTTGTATGTCTCAGCCCAGACTGGATGAAACTGTTGGCAACACATCAAGCATCATACAACTACATCAAAATCTGAACCTGAAGGAAAATAATGGGTTCATTGTTATCACTGAAAGAACCAGAAGTACAAACCTGAGGAGAATTTGGGGAGACCTGAAAATTGCTTTCATCCAGAGGCACAAGAAGTATGAACTACTACTGGGACCGTTCTCCAGGCACTACATAAAGACAGTTAAAAATTTTCCAATGGGATATTTCATCAAGGAAATATGACTGTGTGGAAATTTATTAATTTCGAAGTAAGTGTGCTGAACAAGACACAGAGATAAAAACATTTTGATATAGCTGAAGAATTGTTTTGACCTTTTTAAAAAATGAACATTTCTGTCTGCCATTTCAATAGAAATCTTGATGTTATAGTTTTAGGGAACACAGACTTACCATCAAAATGGAAACAATACATCTCATGTCCTCTGAAATGAGTTTTCTGAGTTTGTTTCACTGAGAACACTGAAATGTATTGTTTTCATTAGATTTTGGGACAGATGTGAATTTTTTTCTAACTGTGGATTTGAAGATATAGACTGAAATTCCACCCAGTTCAATTCCACATTATGCCCATACGAGTACATCAGTCATTAAGGCTCTCCCCTTTCCCTTCAGGGATTGGAAAAGAAAGCAGCATTAGATGTCCCCTTAACAAGCAATGGCAGAAATTAGAAGTAAGTCTCCTAAACTCTGCCACGCACTCGCATTCATTCCCAAATCCACTTGTAGTGGCCACAGGACAGACTGAAGACACCAACATAATCATTACCTGGAACACTTAAACCAACCCAGGCTTATGTGAGTTGTTGAAGCAAAATGCCTCACAGTTTACTTATGCATATACAAGACAATTGTTTTACTTTCTCTTAGATTTCTTGAGAGTGGCTCACTTTTGTGACATTTAATGTTTCTGGAGAATGCTGGTTTGTTCGAATTCAACTCCTTGAACGGAAAAAGATGCAAAAAGCACTGGAGTATGTGAATTCGGTATATGAAATGTGATGACTTCATGTAACAATTCTCAGTAATTTCTACCTACTTGTTCTCAAGACCTTGTTTTCCCAGAAACATTCCTGGAATTTGGGAGACAAGGATGCTAGCCTGTGCATATCTGCTCCAAATAAGGCAACTGTTAAAGACTCAGATAGTCTTGGCCCTAAGTAAAATATATGTCTAATCTTGGTGAAACCCATTCTGCCCTGTTTTGTTGGTAGAAAGAAAAGAGGCGGGGTCAGAGGAATGGAAAATTCCCAAACAGAAAATAAAGACTGTAGCTAATAAAGTGGCATACAGGAAAGAGCTAAAGGAGCAGCCAGGAAAAAACCCTGGTAGAGTGAACTTGCAAAAAACCCCATGGAGCTAAATCCCCAGGAACACTTGAGTATACAGAGGAAGCTGAGCCCAGAAATGGCAAAGAGATGAATCACTGTGTTGCCCAAATACTCTAGTCAAACTGAGCTTGTTTACACAGTGTTACAGAACGATACTCCAAACAGACCTAATAGTAAATGTGCCCCTTACAGCAGCACGAAACAAAGCCATGCTGGACTTCTATAGCTATATAGACCACTGCCTATTGCTGTGCATTCCCTGCACTTCCTGAAGCAAAGAGCACTTGCTTTATAAATACATCAGCATAAGCTATATGCTACTTGCATCCTATAATTTATCCTTGAAAGGATAAAAAGAATACCAGCGTGGGATGGGGAAATGGGAAAATAGGAATATGTGCTCCAGTCACTAGATGGTTTGGGAGATGATCAATATTTACAGCCAAGCAGAGCACAGTATCCTACTACATATTCCTTATGGATTCGTGCAAACATCTCTCTGTTGGTAACACAGCCCTTGTTTCTGAATGCTTTTTCACAACCAGTGCAGCTAGATAATTACTTTTTTCCTTAGGAAGACTCTGGAGGGATGATGGGCATCTGTATACCACGAGGAGGTACAAATTGCTCTGTGTTAACTTGTCCTGTGCTCCCCAAGACCGTCACTGTGCCTGCAGCTTTGACAACAGGTAGCTGCATGCACTCACAGGACAGGGCTTAAGCTAGGACAATCCACGTGACACTTGCCAACAGGGGCATGTGAATGTGTTAGTGTCTCAGAGGCTCTCGCAGTAGGGTCAGCTTGTCTCCTGCTGGCCTGGAACACATTAACCACATGATTACTCTTTGGAGAACTACAGTTTGCTTTCCGTGTCCATCACGTGCCTGCTCTCATCATGGAAAAGGGAGGCAACTGCCCTTATTGCCTGTTCTGAAGTAAGACATCAGCTGATGTTTTTCCCCAGAAAAGAAATAAACAGTAAAAATCAACCCTTAGAAGAGAGGACTGCAGGTCAGGACGATGCTGAAAACTGAAGTGTGGGAATATAGCAATGGGAATGCTGCACTCCCAGAGCTGCACAGTGAGGGGGAAGGAGGAAGCTGAACAGCTGCTTTGCTTGAAGATGTATATTTATATCATTTGTCAAACTTTGCAGCTCCTTACTACCCAGTAGATGCTGTGGGGGTGGATGGAAGAATGTCATGACCATCTTCATGAATCTCATAACCTTCCGGAGAGATGGATAATGATGTTCTGAGAAAGGGGTTGCAGTTCTGTCTGAACTCTGCCTAATGGGGCAAGAACTAATTGGCACATGCAGAGAGGTCAAACAATACAGACCCAGGCAAAATTTACCCAGGAACCATTTTACCACCGTGGAAAAAAAGCTCAGACACTGACTGTAAGAAAACCAAATTCTGCATTGAGAAGGATAGCAAAAAAGCGCTTCAGCTCCTTTGGAAAGCCAAATTCAGTACCTGCAGCTTTTGGCCATTACAGACGCAAGAGAACACTGGACTTGGAAACCAGAAACACCCCCCAAACCACAACCACGCTGAAGGAGGAACTTTCATTATTGCATTTTCACACATATACATGGGCCATGCCACTTCACATAAATCAATTCAAATTAACACAGAAACCTGTGTTTACCCACCAACATTGGATGGGGTTATATCAATATCAAAGGTGTTCCCAATTATATTTGTAAGTGTGACTACTAAGTGTTAGTTTCTGCAAAGACGCTGTTTAAAGCAAAAAATGAGTTTATACAAATTTTTAAATGCGTGATGTGAGAGATCATAATTAAAAATTATGCTTTTATGTCTGTGTGTACAGATGTATATTGTTAGGGTTTGTGCTGATTTTTAAATGAGCTAACGTGTTTCCCTTTACAAACCTTGTTCTAACTAGGCAACTTTCTTAAGGCATTTCCTTTTATGTACAGCTTCTAAATAAAGCAGTTTTCTGTCCTGCATCTCTCTTGATTCTTATCAGATGCCTGCAAATACCATGTACAGTCTGCACTGGACTTTCCAGACAGAAAAGTACAAAGTCCCTAACCATGACGTATTTTAAGTCATAAAAATCAAAAGTACTTTTAGAGGAGAGGTAGTAAAAGCAAATAAACGTATTTATAACATGAGACGGACAAAGCATCTGAAATCTTTTCCTGGCCCATTTTACAGTGAATAAAGGACACTACTGACACAAGCAATGAAAATGAGAGACAACTTGCTAGTATCTAAGATTAGAATGCCGATTTCTACTTTTCTACAATTATATGTTGCACCAGAAGATTGCATTTTCTCCTATTATTTATCATGTAAAATTATTGTGCTTCTATGAGCATCAAGTTTGTATGACCAATTTATGTCCACCACTGTATTTCAACATAATCAACCTCCTTTACTCCACTTTAGCCTTTGGGTGTTGTCACATTACCAGAATCTTTTGGCTGCACTACCTGTAACATGTCCAACTATACCCAGGAGCGAAGAGAAGACCTGCACTCTTGGTGTGGAGGAAGGGAGAAAAACCATTCTGAACTCTAATGCCATATGGTTTGCTTGCTTATTTTCCCAAGTACTGGCCTCAGATGCCAACAGAAAGATACAAAGGGGCTCAAATACTATTTTTGCTAGAAGCCTAAAATATACAATCAATTATTATTATATAAATCAGTTATTTTGTTAACTCAGGTAAATAATTTAACCATGATATATGTCAAGTTTGCTTGTTAACTTAGGACTAAAAAAATACATGTATGCACAGGACACAAATAAAATTAGTTGCTTGCAACCCAGAAGGCAACCTTAAATTAAGCAAACTGTACAAGTGTACAGTCTTCTTTTATTATTATTATTATTTTATTATAAGTGTAGACCACTTGTCTTCAGAAAGATTTCACCTTTAATTAAAAATTTTTCATGTTATCTTTCCTTTTAATAGTGTTTTCATTTTTAATTTTCCACAGATAGCATGAGATTATGCTTTGTTGGCTGGAAGACACATTCTATCAATTTGTGAGATTGGTCATACTTGGTTATGAACAGCCTGAGCATATTCCCAGGAAAATAGCAATTTTAATCTACAGTGAAGCAATGCATAAGTGTAATTTTGCCAGCTACATGTTAGAAATTATTTTGTTACTGATATTTGCACTGTGTTTTAATATATAGCTAATGAATGTGAAGGACACCACATGAAAGTAGATGAGTATTTTTAAATTTTTCTCTGCAGATTGCCAAGTTTACTTGAACTGTTCTTATTCATGTCTGTTATACTAAAAAGTCAGTGAGCAATGCCAACTAAGCCAGACACACTTGAAGATACACTATTAATAAATATCAGGGATTTTCCTCTGAAAGATCCATAACAAAACCCTTGAATTGTCAGGAAGATAAATATCTATAATTTAAGTTCACCTTTCCTATCTAGCTTCCTGCAGGTCTTTTCCCAACATACATTGCCATTATGTCTGTCATAGTAAAACCATATTTAAAATTTAGCGAGGCACCTGACTGTGTAAATAGTAAACTAATAGGTTTTTCAAATGAAACAGGAGCATAAATTCCCTACATAGTTTTAATCTTCAGAGACCTTAAAGTGTCCAAAAGATAGCCTAAAATTTCCTTATGTGGGTGCCCATGTTTAGGCACTCGAAGCCATCCTTCAGTACTTAGCTAAAGCCAACTTTAGAAAACTTCCCCAGCTGAGAAAATAAATCAAAATGAAACATTAGTGAACACAAACCTTTTTCCCCAAGCAGATTTATATGCCAGGCTCTCTAGTCTAACCCTACATGGCACCATCTTGGCAGGCATCCTTGCTCATAATAAAATTTCCTGGATGAAGTGTAGCTAAACTAAGAAATGCAAAGTCAGAGAACACAGACTGTACACAATAACTCACAAGTTCCCACTGCTCAAAGCTCCTCATCCTCATTTTTGGTCAACAGAATCCACAGCTATGTTTTAGTGCAAATGTCATCCCTTCTTTAAAAGTGTTGAACTGGCAACTGAACTGCCTTCATTAGCTTATGAGTCATCTTTGATTTCTAGCTTGCAATTAGTTTGAGACTATTTTTGTTTTCACTCTCTGCGTCCTCTAATTTTCTCATACTGAAACGGTAAAAAAAAAAAAAAAAAAAGAGGTAAGCAAACAAATAAAGGCTTTTTTACATTGGGGTATATTTAAAGGAGTTATTTCCTCTCAGCTTCATCAAACCATGCCTCTAGGCATGCTACTTAAAATCTGAATTATATTTGCATGGTCCTTTCTCCATTCTGGAAAGTCATACTCAGTTTCTTGCTTACTGCTTTATGAAAGTTCTCCCCATATCATGACTTCTGCTTACAGGCTAAGCATCTCTAGATTCCTTTATGCTGTTATCTTTCGTCTTCACAAATACTCTTACCTTATCTTGAATGTGCTGTTTTGGATATTCCCTACTACCAGATTTACACTGTTACTTGCAAGATTTATTT
>NW_010249431.1:4832-25132 GCF_000690775.1 Eurypyga helias | reverse complement strand
TGTGGATCTCTTTACAGCACTACCTTGAAGTTCTCACCTTCAGCTATTTGCCACAATTACTTCTTCACAATGTTTAGAGACTGCATCAGAAATTCCCACACACACACCTACAGCATTGTTGTGGTTTGACCTCAACCAGCAAAATTATGTGCCACACAGCCACTGGCTCACCTCCCCCCCTTATCCAGTGGAGGAGGACAACTCGAGGGAAAGACAAGGAAACTTGTGGACTGAGATAAGAACAATTTAATAATTTAATGTAAATGAATAAAATAACAATACTAATAATACTAACTAATAATATGCAATGAAAATAAAGGAAAATAAAGCAAATCATACAGTTGCTCATCACCTGCTGCCCCATACACAAACAGGTCCTGAGCAGTGAGAGCCAGAGCCAGAGGGCCCAAGAGCTGGAGTCTAAGCGTGATCGCACTGGAGTCCAAATGAGCCCCATGAGCCAGAGAGCAAACAAGAAAGCCAACTGACCCACTGACTAACTAACAAACACAGTCCCCTGGCCCACCCCTAGCTTATATGCAAGCATGACATTTTCAGAAATGAAACACTCCTTTGGTCAGTTTGGGTCAGCTGTCTGAACTGTGTTTCCCCTCGTTTGCAACTTAAAGTGAAGAAGTTGAGAACACCGGTGCAGTATCAGAAGCCAAAAAAGTCCTTGAACTGGTGCAAACACTCCTTAGCGACAACTAAAAACACCAGTGCTATCAGTACTCTTCTCAGGGCAAATCCAAACCATAGCCTCATACCAACAACTGCAATGAAAATTAACTCTGTCCCAACTAAAACGAGCACACAAGCATGTTTACAACATCCGTGCAACACACAGTGCTGCTGCATGTACTCACAATAATCCCATTCTCCTCCCAGAAATCAACTACTGCTCTCCTTTTTAAACCTACTAACATTTCAGTTACATTTTAGAAAAGCCCTAAAACCACATTCAGTTCTCAGTCAACAGAAGAATCACCTCTTTATAATCACATTTTTATCATGCACTGTCAATTACTCTCTATCCCTGAAATACAGGATTTCCAAACACTGCCTAGCACATGGCCATCATAAAAAGGCTGTTATTCCTTTTAAGGAGCCAACCTTACCACAGAATACATTTATTTAATTTTCCATCTTGTAGCATTAGCTCTTCACCAACTGGCAACATATCATGCATTTTGTCTAGCTTTCATCCCACTATTCAGCCTGTGGTATGAGAGTTGCCTTCAAGGCCAGGTTCCAGCATGAAATTAGGAAATTTACCAGGAATGAATTTCAGACACGTATCAAAAAATGAGTTAGGGGTACAGTAACAGCAAAACATAAGTCCAAATACCTCGGCAACACTTGTAAAGAAGGAGAAATTAAGGATGATTCTACCTAGAAAAATCATTGAGTGCCTTTTCTCCTTATTGCATTTTAAGTAGAAGGCAGTAGTGGAAAAAACCCAATTAGTCCTAAGAGCACTTGAGTGAATTTGGAAGCTTCTTCATACCAAGCGAAGAAATCATGCATAAATTGAGAAATGTGTAGAATTCCCAGAGCACCACAGTCCTTGGCAAACCCCTTGGCTTTAGCAGATGACCCCACTCAACCCCATTCAATGGATTTATCAGGACCTGCAAGACCTTGGGTCCTCTACCTGCCAGGCAGCAAAGCCTACATTTGACAATTTTGGGAACAAACTCTCAAGAGTGGTGCCTACAATCCTCACTGAGACCTGAGTTTAACTCATTTAAATGCTATGAAATTTTCTAACAGTCTCGCTTTTGTTGCAATGATTAACACAAAGTAACCTCACAAACTGGAATGTCCTTCTCAAACAAGGTTCTCTCAAGACAAGGGCTCCTGTATTTTTCAGAAATATCCCACTAACAGAAAAAGAGCAAATATGTTCTTTTCTCTCTCTGGCATATCTATTCTACCTAAAGCATCCACCTCAGTTACTGAGAGTTTCAGCTGGACCCTGGAGAAAAGGGGAATACTCTGCCTGAATTTCTTTCTTGAAACAGACAAGAATAAAATGGCAAAACAAAAAAACACACACACAAAAAAACCCACCCAAACCAAACAAAAAAACCCCAAACAAACAAACAAAAAAAACCAAACACCAATGAGCTGCAATCAGGACCCACATTGCTACCTGTAACCAAAAATCTTTAAGATACATGTATACATATTTACAAAACGTAATACTTAGAATTAATTCACAACAACACCCTGTGTATAAAATTGAAGTTAATTTCTTCCCTGATGGAATCTGCCACCCAAAAGAAAATTCCCCTATAATTATCAGTTCTGATAGACACTGTTTTAATTTCTACAGGTGCTTTTGCAGCTAAATAAATACCAGCTGAGATAGTTTCACACTTCAAGAGGACTCACATGAAGCAGTAAGTATTGCACTGGAGCACAGCAATACATTGCTCTTTATTGCATCCTGTAGGTTGTGACCCTTTAAAGAATTTAATAAAAATAGTTGGAGGCCTACCTCTGGCACAGGCCAAAGAAGGCTACTTTCCTGAACATTTAATGGTGAGGCCTGGAAAGGATGGGGAAAGAAGAGGAAGAACGAATGATTCACAGTCTAAAACATCAGTGCTTGTTTAGTAGTGTTATCCTAGACACACCATTCAGAAAATTTACTTTGTTATGCCATTCCATTCCTATCAAAACTCTTACTAGGTGATAAGGTCAAATTTTGATTTTCCTGATAGTTCCAATTATTTGAGATTTGTGAAAACCTCTAATACCTTTAAAACAAGAGTTTAAAAAACTTTGTCAAACACCTTGGCAAAGAAAAAAAAAAGGCAAGGAAATTCTGGAGAGAGTCCAGCTAAAGGCCATTAAGATGATGAACAGGCTGGAGCATCCCACATAGGAGGAAAAGCTGAGAGAGGTGAGACTGTTCAGCCTGGAGAAAAGGCTCGTCTCAGTATTACCCTGTGACAAGAGAAGAGGCAATGGGCACAAACTGAAATACAAGTGGTTCCCTCTGAACATTGGGAATACTTTCTTTACTGAGAGGGTGATGGAGCACTGGAATAGATTGCCCAGGGGCGTTGTGGATTCTTCTTCCTTGGGCACACTTGGAAACACTCTGGATATGGCCCCAGGCAACCTGCTTCAGGAAGCCCTGCCTGAAGAGGCAGGGTGCACAAGATGACCTCCAGAGCTCCCTGCCAACCTCACCTGTTCTGTGATCTCGGGAGTTTTCCCGACAGACACCATGGGTGAGTCCTTCTCCCATGACAGCCCTCAAAGGAGCTGAGTCAGAGCGGTCGGTTGGCACCAAGGAGGGCACCAGGGTTCCCTGCCTGCATTGCTCCACTACCAGCCCCTTGCACTCGTGGGAACCAGCCTCTCACCATGAGACCTGGTTTGAGGTTAAACCATCCCTACAAGGCCATGAGAAGATGGCCAACATCCTCTAAAGCAGGGGCTTTTGCCCTTTGGAGCATCTATCCTCCTCACTTGGCTGACAGCTAGTGGGCAGCCCTAGAGAACCCTGTGACATCTCTGGGGTGCATCTGTGATGCTGCCAACCTCACTGGTCTTGAGTAGCCACAGACCGTCTCGCCACATTAGGTCCAGAGCTCCGACAGGCGCACACGCACCATGTGCAAGCTGTGGCAGGACTCTGGTCTTACACTGGGGGTGCTGCATTTGGGCAGGACCTTGGCTGCTGGGGCTGTGGTTACTGCATGGTGGCTGTCCCAGAGCTATGGGCACAAGGAGGGTGCCAGACCCCTTGACATCACTGACAGGATTCACCAGTTCTTGTGCCTTTCCTGACTGAGTCCTGCACATAACTAACTTGAGTGGTGCTGGCACTCTGGTAGGGGGGAAATGGAGTGCAGGCAGGTGTGGAGGCAGCCCTCAGGGCTGGTTTGCCACTTTCCAGCCCACAGGAAATAAAACTATTTCTAACTTGACAAACAGTGGTCAGAAATACTTTATTTCCAAAAAAAGAACATTTGATCAAGCTGTCCCCAAGAGGTAATGTTACCAAACAAGCCATCACCTCTGCATACTATGGGCTTCAACCAAACTGCAGCACTGGTCCCTGTAGTGATTTTACTGAGTTGGAAAGAAACAATCCTACCTATTCTTGTGACGCACCACACTGAGATGGGCCATTAGGCAGAGAAGAGGTATTATTGAGCCCTCTGATTCCTCCCCATCCAGTGGGACCCATCCCATTCCACTGCCATGGGGTCTTCTCTGAGATAGCCCATGAGAATCTCCCCTGAACAGCATCCTCTGGCAATGCTGGGACACCTCCACATTCTTGCCCTGCACCCTGCAAGGACTTCCCCAGCCCGGCACGCAGTGACTCCCTGACATTTGACAGCTCTGTAGAAAAGGCCCTGGGGGTCCTGGAGGACACCCTCCCACTTGAACACGAGCCAGCAATGTGCCCTTGATGTAAAGGGGGTTAATGGACTGGAGCACCCGCCATAAGAGGGCAGCAGGCTGAGACATCTGGACTGTTCAGCCTGAAGTGGAGAAGGCTCAGAAGGGATCTCATTAAGGTGTACAAATATATGACAGGGGTGTGCAAAGAGGATGGAGCCAGGCTGTTTCCAGTGGCAGGACAAGAGGCAGTGAGCACGAACTGAAACACGGTTTGTTCCTCCTGAACATCAGGAAACACTTCATTACTGTGAAGGTGACTGTGCACAAGCACAGATGGCCCAGAGAGGCTGTGAAGGCTGTTCTAGTGAGGGGAACAGCAGATATCTTAAGCATGAAAGCAATCCTACCTATTATCGTGACAGCACTACAATGAGTCCTCTGAGGCACTTTTGCAGGGGGAGAAGTGTTCTCACATAACAGAAAAAATTCCTGCAAAACACTCTGGCAAAAACACAGCTGGGGCATAGATAGTGTCAAGTATTTATGGATTAACTCAGAGGCTTTGGAGAACGCTACCTGATGATATGAGGTGTTCCTGCTTTGCTCCCAACAACTGGGATCTTTTCAGGATAAGGAGACCTGGAAATATCATGGTAAAGTCAAGACCTTTAATTTGATTTTCTATTCTACTCTACAACAGATTCTAAATATCTGCAACTTTCAGTGCAATCACATAAAGAATATTTTAATATATTTATATTACCTACTGTACAAGAGATTTATTCCAAGCATTCCTACTTTTAGATCCCCATTCCTTTGCATAGTCAAATATCTAGACAAAGGGTGCATTGAGATTAATCTGAAAGTTAGAAATGCCAACATCTGTGCAATACACAAACATTCAAAAAGGAAGAAGAACGCAAGTAAAGAACAAACTAGGATAGGCAGTGCTTACACTCCACCCTAGGTAAATATTCAAGTGTTTACCACTGCATTCTTCTCAATATAGCAATGTGTATTTTTACTATAGAAATACATAAGAAGATCTGCAGGGCTTTTACTTTTTTGTCAACCGTGAATCTCCTCCTTCTACAGGTACATGCCTTCATGAAAATAACCTTAAATCTTCAAACTGTTTGGGGATAAACTTGTACACGTGTTCTTTTTCTTTCCTGTTTGCCCCAGTTTTTGCCGGCTCAAGTCAAGACCCCCTGTTATTTGTTGTAAATGACCTTGTTTATTTTGTAGACATAATGCTGTTCTCAGGAGAGTGTGTTTGTGATGACTGGGTGAGCCCCAAGGCACTTTTGGTTTTGGGTTTTTTTTAATTTACTTTTAAATCAATTTTCAAACTTTCCTTTTTCCATAGCCTGAGAGCTTTTTTTGTTTCTTATGTGAAAGTGAGACAAGTTTTTTAGGGGAAAATAATCTGGAAAAATATTGCTCTGCCAAAGGAAGTCTATCCTGGGCAAACAGACTATGATAGATACTTCTACGTGTTGCTTGATTGAAATGGCAAAAATGTTTTGGTAATAGAAAAATAGCAAAGAAAGTATTCAGAAACATTGCAGGAGCTACCTGACTGCACATGGCCCTGGCAACCTGCTGTAGGTGACCCTGCTTTGAGCAAAGGGTTGAGCTAAATGATCTCCAGAGGTGCCGTCCAGCCCCAAATACTCTGTGATTCTCTCTATTGTAATTAAAAGGAAACAGAAGATTGCTAGGTACAGAATATGATAAAAAAAATCAGGTTTTAAGTTGCACGTACAACTTTATAGTGTCATAAGCATTGGTCCATTGTCCAACAAAACAAATATTCTCTTAAACAGCTGAAAGAACTCCATATCATTTAAAATATAACTTTCAGCAGCTCTGATGTGCTTTTCAACAGGAAGATTCATTCCTGAATTTTCTTTGGAAAGGAAAGACTGGGTCTAGGAAACTATCTTTGTAAATCTGTGTTCATGCAACTAAACTATCTATATATTTTCCTTTCACCATCCATGCAATATTGAAGCAGGAAAAAGAGAGTATTACCTTGGATTTTTCTTAATGTTTTTTCAAAAAAACTAGTTCAAGTATCAAACTAATGGTACTTACCATAACAATTACATAATTTAGATACAATAAAAGTTTACATAACATTTGCAAAACTGCCTTAAAAATTTACTGTGAGATATTAAACCCAAAAACTTGAATTTAAAAATTCCATTTCCTCTGAAAATCATGTGCAAAGCTTTTAAAAATAGTTTTCAATTCACATTTGAGTTGGGAGAAATATATTTTTATTTGAGCTTGTTTAGAAAAATTATAAAAAACAACATTTAGATTAAAAATACTAATAATTTGCTCTGTGAAACAGCTTTGTATTAAAGGTGAAAAATTTCCTGCTGTACCGAATCTACTCTGCACAGATCAGCAATGTATTTCCCAAGAAACAGAATTAAAACCAGATGAATACTGAGCAGAGGGGAATGCTAAGCCTGATTTGGAAAGAATCCCTTAGAAATTCTGGGTCCAGATGGTCAGCTGCATCTCAAGCCAGCCTAATGCTGGTACGCAGATATGCTTTGTCAGGCGACAAGCAGCACACGCCTGTTCTGCTTTGGGGGCGGCTATGTACACCAGCTCCCAGCTACAGGAGGAAGCAATGCAGCAAATACTGCCACAGCTGCCATGGTTCATCGCCATGAAGCTGGCTGCCATCTAGCCTAGCCCCATCATGTCTTTGAGCACCAGGAGTTCCGCTTCTCCGCTGCTCTCTGAAGAGACCAACACCTAACTTGTCATCCTTATGGATACAACCACACAAGGCTCACGGAACGAGGACAGCTAACCACCCTCCAGTGACAACTCTTAGATAAAATTCCTTTGCCCTTCTTTTCATATGAACTTATTTTCAGTTGCTGATAAATTTTGCCAAACTTTGCTTGTTTGGAGTGAAATTTCTCTTAACAGATGTTTACTTCAGACTGAATTTTTGGGACACAGGTTAGCCACAGAGTTCAGTGAATGTGGAGAAGGCAATGAGAGGAAAATTTGGATAAATTAAGGACATCAGGAATGTGCTTTCAGGTACCCTGTAAATATTCCTAAATAATAAAACCTCTGAGAGGAAAACAAACAAACAAACAAATAAATGATTTGACACATACACTACAGGCACCAAGTTCTGCAGCTGAGATTTCAGAAAGCTTGGATCAACTGATCATATTCTGAGCTGTCTCATCTCCTGCAGGCAAAACATCTACGTTACGCTGGAGTACATGGAGACCAAAAATAATAAACAGTTGATGTGTCTACAGCCGGAGAGTCATAGTGGACTGGCATCCCAAATCCAGGGCAAGTACAGGTTTCTTTAAATGCAGTGACTCTCCTCACTATTACAAGGCTGATTTGGATTTTACATGAGGCTAATGCTAAGGCATAAGAAACCATGGCAATACAAGAAGGAGTGAGATTATTTGGGTAGAAAAGGGAAGGATTGAGATAGAGAGGTTATCAGGTTGGGAAAACAGAGGAAAGTTAAGCAGAAACAGGAATCAATGTAGCAAGTTAGCTAGGAGAGGGGAAAAACTACCATAGACTGGCATGGAAAAATACAGAAGCTCCCGAAGGTGAGGACTGGATTTGTGTGCAGGAAGAAAAGAGGTATGTGGAAACACAGGGATAGCGACAGCCACCAGTTTATAATCATAAAGGCACCTTACAGACCATCTAGTTCCAACCCCCCTGCCATGAGCAGGGACACCTTCCACTAGACCAGGTTGCTCAAAGCCTCATCCAGCCTGGCCTTGAACACTTCCAGGGATGGGGCATCCACAGCTTCTCTGGGCAACGTGTTGCAGTGCCTCACCACCCTCTCCGTGAAGAACTTTTTCCTTACATTTAATCTACATTTACCCTCTTTCAGCTTAAAACAATTGCCCCTTGTCCTGTCACTGCAGGCCCTTGCAAAAAGTCTCATACTTTTAAGCCACTTCTATATATCAAAATGCTGCAATAAGGTCTCGCCAGATCCTTCTCTTCTCCAAGTTCAACAGAAAACCTGAAAATGGACCTGGTATTCCAGTGTCCCCAGTGGGGACTGCCTTGAGGCAGCAAACGCAGCTGAAACCATTGCTCACATCAATTTCCTCTCCCTTACAGAATCATCTGCACAGGAGTAACCGGCATCAGTAGTCCAAAAATTTTGCTACACATTTTCTGAGACCTGCACTTTGATTTCGAAGATCCAAATCAAAATCGGTAGGGACTAGCTGCACAACATGTCACAGTTCAAAGCTGGTTTGTATTTCTGGTTTCTTCAAATCTAGTACCATGTAAAGTCTTCCCATGGAACAGGCTTTGTTTAAATTTAGGGCTTTTAGAATGAGCAAGTTGAAATGTTATTTCGTGATTGGATTAATATTATAAATGCTTTTAAAATAGGCTATTTGCAATTTGATGATTTATATGGTCTTATATAAGCTGTTTCACTGAATTTTATTAATAAAAGTGTAATTGAATTCCAAAATTACTGTTTGACAGCTGATCACTTACAAATCTGAATGATGAGAAAATGAGTTTAAGTAGCAACTAGGGAAAAAAGAGGAATAATAAAACCAATAAATTACTATAAATTGTCATTCTATCGTAATTACACGATTTGCCTCTCAATTCAGCTGTCCTTTACTTCAGTCATTAGTGAATATCTGATCCTCACAGAATGTGCCACACTTTAAAATATTTTCTGTGTGTGTGTGTCAGCAAGACTTTACACACCAAGTGACACCTGTGAATTTTAATCGTCCAGTAGTGGCTTCAGGGTACGATTTATTTCACCTGGTGACATGTCGAGGGCGTGTGGTGTATGAGTGTGTGTATTTGTATTTTCACAGCTTGCCTGATAATGGTTTAATGCTCTCAAGCAACATCATTGTGTTATTTCAGATTTCCTAAGCAACCATGGATCCAGATTTTGGAGTTTTGATTTTATGTGCATATTGACCAATTCCCTGAAGTCGTATCATAATTTCCCCGCCCCACCCTCCCGAAGAGGGCAACTTTTTCCAAATTAAAGGACCTGTGTAGTGTTTGATAGTCAAACATATGAAGTTATAAAGAAAATAAATAAAAAACTAAGCAAATGCAAAATGCTTAAGGAAGATCCCTGCACACTAAATTGCCCATGGATTATCCCTGTGATGAACAGCAAAAACTTTAGACTTTAATATAAAAATAGCGTGAGCTACAAAAACAGGGAAAAGTTGCAATTTTTTAAACTTTTTACTGTAGGTCCCTGAAGAACATAACTGAGCAAAGACAGCAAGGGGACTATGTTAGTGCCTAATTTCAAGCAGGTAATTCCACTGAAATCCGTTAGCTTAACTTCTGGTATGCTTTAAAATGTTCTGTGCTGTTTCTTTGTGCTCTCTTGATACGCTGTAAATGTAAACAACTCGATGAGTCCAGATATATCTTCCCATGGCAAAGCCTCCATTCAGTGTTTTTAACCCAAAGTTTTCTTAAACCTTTTCGTGCAAAACCCTCGGAGCACTTGTGAGCAACTGAAGCAGGAAAGAGTCTAGAGCCACTAATCCAGGGGCTACTCCAATTAGTTGCAGGCTCTGCCCAAAGCATACACATCCCTGCACAAAGGACAGAGAAGATGCATATCCTGCAGGAGGTAAGACACAGCATTCCCTGCTCTGCAGAGGGGAATTCCTCTTACCTGTAGAGCTGTAAAGTTTTCTTCAGGGAGATGACCTTCATTAGGCAACTACATGGCTGTTGGTTGGACCTGCCTTCCCGAGTGAGCAAAGAGCTGACCAGGAAGCTGGTCAGCCAGTGTAGGAAGCAGTCCGAGAAGTTACACAGACAAAAGACAACGTGGTAGCATGACGAGTAAACACAGCGGAGAGATGTGTACTCCTGAAAGCCAAACAAAACGTGGCTGGGGTGCAAGCTTGAACCCTGGACCACTGATCTCCCCTCCAGGAACTGCAAACATGTTTCTTGACACGGTACTGGCTGTGCCAGCTAGCACGGGCGGACAACATGTGCTAGCTGGCACAGTCTTGGAGGGCAGCACACTGGGGGGCCTGTTCCTAGCAGGAAGAACAGGTAAGGTTTTTCTCCCTCCACCCTTCACTGTCCCAAGCTGGCTTTATACCCTTAAATACCCACACCATGCCAGACTCCAGAGCAACACGTGTCACATTTCTTACTATGCAAATTTCACCTGCAGGAAATTTTCTGCAAGAAAGCATAATTTCAATATCAGTTTAGATACTTTCCTTGGGGGAGGGTAGATGGAATGGGTTGATGGTGGCCAGGTGGAGAGAGAGAGGGAGAGACAGACAAACAGACAGACATACAGACAGATGGACAGATGGACGGACGAAAGCTGAACTGGCTTAAGTCAATGAGACCCAAAGCTCATAAGACAGTCCATAGCCGCATGTTCATGGTGAACTTGAATCCCTGCTTTATTAAGGATTCCAACACTTCAGTCTGGCAGATACCAGTTAAAAAAAAAAAAAAAATTAAATCCCAACAACACAGACTTTGCTAACAATCAGGAAAGTACAGTTACAACTTTTAGTGGTCAACTGGCAGCAACTGTTATCAGGAAAAATGATGAAAGAGCAGATTCCAGGGAGAATAAGTACAGAAGAAAATAAGTGTCTTTTTTCCAGAACAGGCTATCTTAACACTAATACAACACACATGGTAAATTGCTTAATATCTCTGAAAGTGGAAACTGCACTGAGCCATGAAAATCTCTGAGGATGAAAAGCATCCTCAATGAAGACAGGATTTTTTAAAGCAAGGCTCCATATAGTTTAGACAGATCAAGAATATCTAAAACTAGGGATTATATTAAAAACTTTAGAATTGTAGCCAGGACTGGAAAGTATTTATAATGATTCTATCACACATTAGTAACAGACTTTGAAGGTAATATTTTGCTCTTAAGCTGCAATAAGTCTTACTAAGAGGTAGAATTAAAAGTCGGTAGCTGAAGCTAGAGGAAATAATACCCAAAAGCATGCAGAAAACCTGTTAAAAAACCACATAAAAGTAGCATTTCAGAAAGAAGCTAGTGTAAGACCTCCAGGAAAATCAAGTCTTCAAGCCATAAAGCATTATCTTCAAGCCATAAAGCATTACCTTTAAATCTCTCAGGCGAATGGATTGCAGAAGTAGACATTTCCTGGCTTTTCAACTAATGGCTTCTGAAAGGGTTATTTCATACCTTTTTCCATATTATTTTCCTACCCTACCAAGTACGCCAATAAATGTTGCTGAACACCCTACAGAAAACTGCCTTTTTTCTCTTCTACTATTGCTGTATTTTCCCATTGCACTCCAAACCTGGACATAAAAGACCATATAGCCCCTTTACACTGATGTAGCTCTTTTCTAGTGCTACTCTTTTTGTGGATTTTAAATGCTATCTTTTATTGTTTCTCTCGCATAGAAATATTAAGAGACTTCCATTCAATCACTCCGTATTGCACTTTTTGGGCAACACTGGTATTATGATTCTCTCTTCCCATGGGTTATCCTATACACCAGTATTCCCACAGCTAGGCACATGACCAGGCAGTGCAATCTGAATGTTTGAATAAAGGGCCTTAGTGTTATTTCTGTGAGAAGGCTTCAGGAAATGGCTCTGATGACTGAGGTTTATGTTCTCAAACTTTGTTTTGTCATCAGGAGTAGCTGGCTTCATCCAAAATAAACTTGAACAGATTATTCAGAGCAACAGATGTTTTTCAGAGAGATTTATGTTTAAATAAAAAGCCCACTATGTTGATTAGTGGGGCATGAGGTAGATGTTTTTATACCTTTTAATTTTAATTAAATGCACAGCATATTGATAACTGGTCTTTTTAGATCACAGGTAATTTTTCATGTACTGTATGCACACATGCTGTGCTAAATTTACTATATGGAAAACTGTCATAAAAAGGGTTAGTAATTAAGAACTTCCCCTCTCTTCATAATTAAATGTCTTGATAGGAAGCATCCACATGGAGATAAAAGAGGCAAATAACAGATTTTATATCCCTGAAGTCTAAGGACAGCACGCTGCTAGAAATTTCATATACCAAAAGGCTGGAGTCTCTTTTAATGGTCAGAGATAGGTGGATGTACAAACACATTTGTGCCAGACACCACGTTGCACTGCAAATGCCTGGGACATCACAGATCTTACCATCTGTTTAAAACGATGAGCCACAGATGTTCCAACCTCCCTATGAGCTGAGTCCAGAAGCTGCATACAGTATTCAGATTCTGAAAAGCACAGATATTAAAAATCCAGCCCTTGATTTAATTTTTAAGTGTGGTTTCAAGTATAACTTGTATTTAATAGCTTTTCTCTGTGTGAATGATAGCTTATACACATAAATATCCACTCACCACAGTCATTTGATGTTGGCATATGCATTACTGAGAGTAAAGAAAGTAGAAGACACATTCTTATACAAATATATCTTCTCTTTTCTCAAAGAGCTTAGGAAGGATGAGATCCATAGATAATAAGTTGAGGGGCAAACAGACTATATTTCAATTTGTTAACTGCTGAATGTTGATTTTTGTAAAAAATCAAAAATACTATGATACAGATTGAATGAAATCTTGTATTTAAGATTTAAAAACAGCAAGCAAAATCAGCATCACCAAAATTGAACTTCTAATTGTGCATGTACATTTTAATGGATGTACAACCACACGCTAACTCTGTTCTGGGTGTATATCATCGTAAATACCACATGCAAACCACCATTTTTTTAATGATGTAAAAATAGCTACATCAGGGAGCTTAATGTTAAGTGAGGGCCAACATTTTCAAAATTCTAAAAGAGAATGAGCACAATAATTTTTTTTTTACTTTTAATTACATTTTCAAGAAGGTTGGACCCTAGGGGAAATGTAGCTATCACTGAAAAGAGGTTGAGTCACATAGTGAATTTTAGCATAGCAAGGTCAGCTGTATTCCTCCCCTTACTGTGTCAGATATTTATGTACTGCCATCAGCTGCAGGTTTCTTCTAACAGTAACCACAAAGCTTAAGATATAGGAGAGCTGTTTGGGATAACTACAGCCATGGACAAACATAGATTCAATTAATCATGTTTCATGGTATGCACATCCCTTTTGTTCTCAAAATTCTGTTTTTCCAGGGAAACAGAGTGTAATACAGCTTTTGAGCTTTGTCAGCTCAATTTACATGGCAAACAGAGTTCCTTTAGTCCATCTAGATCCTTTTTTGTCACCGGCCATTAAGCTACCTTCCGCCTTTTTCCACTTCAGCTCCTAACTTGGCCAGCAGGTCAAGGGAAGTTACCCTCCCCCCGTGTTCTGCTCTGGTGAGGCCTCCCCTGGAGTGCTGTGTCCAGTTCTGGGCTCCTCAGTTCAAGAAGGACAAGGAGCTACTGGAGAGGGTCCAGCGCAGGGCCAGTAAGGTGATGAAGGGCCTGGAGCACCTTCCATATGAGGAAAGGCTGAGAGAGCTGGGTCTGTTTAGCTTGGAGAAGAGGAGGATGAGGGGGGATCTTACCAATGCTTATCAATATCTAAAGGGTGGGTGTCAGGAAGATGGGGCCAGGCTCTTCTCAGTGGTGTCCCGTGACAGGACTAGGGGCAATGGCCATAAACTGGAGCACAGAAGGTTCAACCTGAATACGAGGAAACCCTTCTTCCCTGTGAGGGTGACAGAGCACTGGAACAGGCTGCCCAGAGAGGTGGTGGAGTCTCCTTCCCTGGAGACTTTCAAAAGCCGCCTGGACTTGTTCCTGTGTGATCTACTCTAGGTGATCCTGCTCTGGCAGGGGGGTTGGACTAGGTGATCTCTAGAGGTCCCTTCCAACCCCTTCCACTCTGTGACTCTGTGAATGTGTAAATTTGCCTTCAGACCACCTGCAAACACACATCAATCACAAGGAAAATATTTGTCATCCACACCTTAAAAATAAAAAACCATACACAACAAATTCCATACAGATTAAAAACAAACAAACAAACAAAAACGCCTGTTTCTCTCTTTCTACCTTATTTTCAAATCTACTAGTGAACTGGAACAATTTCATTTTTTAGTCTGGCAACCTATAGGTTATATACTTGCAGTCCTCACTTGAGAGCCTCTGGCCATGCAAACTCAAAAGATTTTGGTCTGTATTGGTATGACAGAACTGGAGAGATAAATGGTGTCTTAAGATATGATGTATCAAGAACGCTAACAGACTATCCACAAGCTGTAATTCATATTGCAGTCTATAGCAAGGCTGGACTTTGCTAGGTCTCAAAATCCCTGTGACAGGTAGAACTTGCCGGCAAATTGTTTAATGCAAAGGACACCGTCATTTCTCATACAAAGAACAGCAAGTTCCAGCCAGCCCCTGCAGGAACAATGTGTTCTCTGTACACGTGCCAGGAGCTATGCTGCTTGGGGAGAATATTTGTGTTACTGCCTTAAAATTTAAATACGTCTGTGTTCTACTTGGGGTAGCAATGCTTTAATTCAAGGAAAGCAAGCTGGAACACAGAAACTTTCCAGATGCACAAAACTCAAATCCTGACACCACAAAAGTGAAGCAGTCCTGTCCTTGATCCTGAGAATGCAAACACATGCAAACAACCAGCACCATTTTTGCTGGAGGTCTTTTCCACAAACATACACATGTAAATGCTCACCTGCTTTGAGCATCCACACATGCATCTTTGAAGTGTATTTTACTATCAGTACAGCCACTGCAAAACTGTTTACATTAAGTGACTGCAAATACAAAACTATACAAGCAAGCCAAAAGCTGCTTCATTAATAATATGATTTGCAGGCTTTTTCTTTTCCTTTCTGGGGCAAATTGCATCACACGCTTTAGAAGTATAAACTAACATGTTCGAGATACTTCGAAGATATTCATTTGAACAGCTAATTTTAGCTCAAACATTCCCACATATTTCTTTTGGTTTCCTATCTCCAAATATGGAACTCACTTGTTTCTTCTTCTAGATTTCTTTCGTTCCTCTCTCTGCCCCCCAAACTCCACATCTTCCAATCTGCTGAGTGATCTACCAGAACACCACAGTATTTGTTTATGCTGTCTTAAAAGGTTATAATACATTATTGTACTGATGTGATTACACTACTTTGATTTTTTAACTCTTAATGAGCAACCAGGAAGAAAACAAGACTCGTCCTATATAAAAAACAAAGAAGATAAAAGATTTTTTTTTAATTGTAACTTAGTTATTTATTTTTCAAGTTCTGGAGTAATCTTTATATAGTGTGTAGTTAAGTCTGAAATTTAAATGGACCACTGTAAATGAGAGAAGAAGAGGTTCAGTACACCTTAGACTAAGTGAAATTCTTTCTTGTACATGTGAACTCTGAATTTCTGGTTATAAATTCTATATTTTTTGTATGAAAGATTGTAGCATAAAACCATAATAATGCAGTCACATCAGTGCGTTCTTCTGTGAAGCCAAAGTATTTCAGATTAGTAAAACTGAAAAATATGGAAATATTTATTTCCAGGAAAAGCAGTGCCACACTCAAAATCACTTAATGTTGTAATTCAAATAATATTACATAGCAACAGCAACAGAAGGCCCTGTCAGATCCTTTACTAATTTTGACCTGTACTTAATTCCCAAGGCTGCCAGGAATTATTAGCAGAAGCGAGGGCACAGGCTTACTGCCCTACTAAGCAATCCTCATGCCTTGCTGGGGTTTTGTAGGATTGCTCCCGTCTGTTGTCTGCATGAGGAACCCACCACTTGTACAGGCTTAAGATGTGTCCAGTGGCTGAGGTGGGCACATTTCTTTTTGTGTGTGTCCCCCTCATTTTTTCTCCTTGTGTTTTGGGATGGGGGTATCTTCACCCAACTGAGGTCTGGCACACATAGACACAAGTGGAAGAAATGCCTCTACCGGCTGCAAATACCTTACCATTAACTGCCCATCAGGAGACTGTAATGCAGGTGAAAACACCTGCAGCCAGCACTGTAGTGCTATAGGACGCAGACATACTTTCAATTTGTAAACAGAATATTTACAAAAGTATTTTCCAAAACATGTTGGAGGTTTTACATTAATTATGTTGCTGATGTGGATACCTGAACTCACAATGAGAATTCACTAGCAAAGCATCAGACCCTTCAAGTTTAAAGGGAAATTTAGTTCTTTCTGTAAACTCCTACAAATTATGTAAGGCATTTCTTCGTATCAATCTTACATTTAAGCAAACATGCATGAATTTTGTCTGCTTCAGTCAAACATCAATCCATAGAGCTCAGACAGTAGGACTCAAGGTGGACACATCGAAGCTATAACTTGGGCTGTCTTTCCTGCAACGTTAAGTTCCCTTGAATTTTTAGAGAAAAGCCTCTGGCATGTTTTAAACAAGGATGCAAATCTGACACTACTAAACAATTGGGAAAACCTTTTCAGAGAGTTCTTAAAAAAAAAGCTACCTATATTTCCTAAAGTGTGTGTGAAACATTGGAATAGTTATTTAACATAATGGGAGACAAAACGTTTCTTTCAAGTAGCATCAATATAGTCAAGGAGGCATTGAACTACGAATTAGTGGAGTGGCTATACAGGATGCAGTAAAATGTTCAGTGCAAGCTAATTCTGCCCTAATTAGCCTTTGCACAATGTACCTATACTGCTTATGAGATCAAAGAGGTGTCCTAATGTGGACCTTCACCGTCCCAACACTTCGCTATAGGTGTCTCTAATACAACATCATACTGCAGATATATTCCAGGATTTCATTCCTTCTTTGGCTGCTGACCTGCTCTGACTTGCCTAAGGTTATGTTTAAATTGTGCTTATTTCCAACCTGTTCAGTTTATAATCTCATAAGGGCAAGTACTGCCTTTTACTACTTGTTTGAACAGCATCCAGCACAACAGGACTTTGATCCAGCCTGTAGGCACTGCTCACGGTATGTTAAATTCCAAATATCACCTATAGAATTCTGTATCAATAGTTTCAGTTCCTGGATACATGGTATTACAGTATTGAAACAGTGCATGTACTCAGCTACAGCACAGGATCAATTTTTCACGTCACGCCCCTTAAGATCACAGCAAACACAGTGGCATAAGGAACTCGCTTAAACTTGCAAGTTTTTTTCATAGTCTCTGTGTTTTATTGAGCACAGGAAAAGTTAGATAGCAATGTTCAGTGCTAAATAGCCTGACTGGATTAAAAAAAAAAATCACAGCAGAGATAACTTTCATTCAAATGAGATGTGACAAGTCACATGGCTGTTCAGACCACAAGACCACATTCTCTAAGTTTAATATCTCACCAAGTTATTTCCTTGTGCTTCGCATACGTCAGAGAAACTGTGCTGAAACCGGCCTTTCACATCTAACAGATTACCTTGAATTTCTTATTTCAGAAATATCATAGAAACCAATAGTTTACGCTATAATTCGCTGTCTCACTTAATGCATACCATCTCAGTCAAATTACTTTCGCTGTGGTTTAGGTTTAATATTACTTATATAATGTTGTACCTATGTGCTATACCTGACCACCAAGGTAAACCTGACAAAAGTTGTTATCTCAAATATTTCTTATGTGAGTAAACCACTTTTTTGTTTATAAAGTCATTTAGAAGAATTAAATCATTTACTTAGCTGACCCATATCTAACAAAAATATTTCAAACAGTGTCACCACAATATTGACTTTCAGTTTGTGATGGTCACTTTAATCATGCCTGATTCTATGCATTGCAATGTGTAACGTGCAAGAAGCAGTACTGTGATCACCACAGGGCACAGCATGCGTAGCTCAGCATTTGAAGCAATATACATGCACACTCCTCACAAAAAGAAATTCAACAGGCATAAGGCCACTGATACAAAACAAACTGTTTTACTGCAATCTTAACCATAAATTCTGCAGCTAGATTTTTTAATTCTCAAAGCTGGAAAAGTAGCCTGCCACTGCATAAAATAGAAATCCAGCAATAAAGATAAACGTATTTCTAAAATTGAATTCTTATTTTCTATTACAGATTCAAAAAGAATTTTTTGCTAGCAAAAAAGATTTTTTACAAGGGCATTTCGTATCCCCAGAAGCTATAATGTTCATTAGAAGGAACAAGCTGGCTCTCTGAAGAACATTAACTATTTTAAAATTATTTACTCACACAAATCCATCTGAAAAGCTATGGCTTCAAGAAAGAAAGGTGATAAGACACAGCACAGCCTTACATCCTGCTAGAAGAAAGTACATACTTCTTGCTTTAACCCAATCCATTTACCCACAAATGCTAGCTTTATTACACCACACAATGAAATGATGTTTTCAGTGGAAAAAACAAGCAAAGTGGAAAGTTCTTTGCATGAAGTAATGCATTTATAGCTTTGAATATGACCATGTAGCATTTACTAGAGAGGCATACAGCACTAGCATAGTAGTTTTCTAATTCCTGATTTCAATCTGCTGCTCTATTGTTTTAAACCTCAGTTGAGCAGAAGTAACACCCGACAATCTCAGGAAACCAACAAGGGAGTCACTGTGATAACTCCATCTGATTAAACCGCAGATCCTGAACGGCATTTCCCACTGGTTTCTAATTCACTGTGAGTAGAATTTGTTTTTAAACGTGTGAACTCTAACATGCTGGCATTTTTCTTGCTACAAAAACAACCTCTACAAATTAAGGAAAGGATCATAGCACCATTTAAAAAAAAAAAAAAGTAGGCAGGGGGGGCAAGGGGGAGAGGGTGTTAGTTAAGCCTTGAAGTTGTTTAAAATACTAGATGTTAACACTCTCCTGCCTTTTACTGTATGTCTGAGATTATTTAGGGAAGATGCAGGGGGAAAGTGTGAAAGGAGTGGGGGTTCTTTATTATAGTGCAAGCTGAGATTTGTATGAAATTTTTCAATAGCTCTACTGCAACTGCTAGTATACAATCTACAAAGTCTATGAAAGTGTAAGACATGCCACATGTCTTGATTAGGCACAAATGAGGTGTAATGAAGCATCTCTCTATTTTATTATAGAAGAACAAAAAATATAGGGATCAAACACAGCCCATTTCAGACATGAATGAATCCCAAATGCACTGACCACATGCAACATCATGAAGGTATTTTAACCCTAGCAAGAGAAGAGCTACAGAGTTAACTGTACCTGATCTCACACAGCACAGAGTCTCTAATGTTAGCTGCTAGTGAACTACTTCCTAAACATAAGCATTATTGTTTATGGTATGTAATTAACAGAGTTGAAAAAGTCAAAATTACTCACAGAGTCCTGAAGATGCAATAACAAACTATCTATGACAGGAAATTCCAGTGCAATATTAGAAAACAAGTAGGAAGAAACATGCATAAAGTCAGGAACTGACAGGCCTCTGGATTACTGCAACTGTAGGAATCATGTTCGTGCATGCTGGGCTATAATTTATGAAATGGAGCCCAGCAAACAACCAATCCCTTAGCTCCTCCTAACAAGTCCAACTGGCTATGAAAAGCTGGAAGTGCTGCACAGAACAATGAAGAGGAGCTATCCCACATATTAATCTGCTTATCTGGGATTGCTTTCTGTGTAGAGAGAAGGAAGCGTGTAACAAGGAGAGGGGAAAAAAAAAAAAAGAAAGATCACAGATTTACTGTTGAAACAGCAGAATAAACTCCAGTCTAAAGGCAAATCTTCCACTGTAGTTGCTTGGCTAGTACAGTAGTCAAACATACATAGCATCAGCTAAAACATTTCAGAAGAGCTCATCTTCCTTACTAGTGATTTTTTTTCAAAATATTAACATAAAGCTATGCAAACTAGGCTTATATTTCCTATGCTCTCCTGCTCTTCATTTAAATATAATATTACTGCTTAATGTGAAACATCTTAGAATCACAGAATGGTTTGGGTTGGAAGGGACCTTAAAGATCATCTAGTTCCA
>NW_010249431.1:0-4755 GCF_000690775.1 Eurypyga helias | reverse complement strand
TCCAGGGATGGGGCATCCACAGCTTCTCTGGGCAACCTGTTCCAGTGCCTCACCACCCTCTCCACAAAGAATTTCTTACTGATATCTAATATAACTCCCCACTTTCAATTTAAACCTGTTACCCCTTGTCCTGTCACTACAGACCCTTGTAAAAAATCCCCCCTACAGCTTCCTTGTAGCCCCTTCAGGCACTGGAAGGTGCTGTAAGGTCTCCCCGGAGCCTTCTCTTCTCCAGGCTGAACAAGCCCAACTCTCTCAGCCTGTCCCCATAGCAGAGGGGCTCCAGCCCTCTGAGCATCTTTGTAGCCTGCTCTGGACTCGCTCCAACTAGTCGATATCCTTCTGATGTTGTGAGCCCCGCAGCTGGACGCAGCACTCCAGGTGGGGTCTCATGAGCTCAGAGTAGAGGGGCAGAATCCCTTCCCTCACCCTGCTGGCTACACTTCTCTGGATACAGCCCTGAGAAAGGATACGTCCTTACAGAAAATCTGATTAGAGTAAGATTTTGGTTTTTTTCAGATCACAGGTGGCTGTTCAGAGCATTAAAGAGCAGTCCATCCTGGTAAGCAATCTGCATGGTCCTAAGGTTTAAAAGACTATCACTTACCAGAGAGATAAGAATACGAACAAGAAGATGTGTCTTCAATTAATAACCAAAAAAGAAACTCTTTAAACAATCTCGAACAGATCAGGATTTACACACTAGGGCATAAGGAACCAAAGTTGTCCTACCTGGAAAATTCCATGTTTTTGAAATGTGGGTTTGACCAATCTGAAACTAACAACACTTTGATATTTTCTGCTAAATATCTTCACTGAAGTGCTTCAGACTAGCAGAAAATATCTTATTCTCAGTTCTGGTTTATTTTATAAAAATTAATAAAATAAAACTTATATTTTCATCTAGTGAAAAATACATAGGCATCTGGCAAGATAAGAAATTTTGACCTTACAGAACTATCTCCCTGTACATGTGCCCACTGAACTCTCCATGCTGATAAATTCCAATTCATTCAAAAAAGTAAGAAACAAATTTTAATACATAAAAAGATAATATTTTTTTTAAAAAGCTTTTATCCCATTTATACAGAAATCCTAGGAATATTTAATGAAAATATAAATACTTTGGGTGAGCTAGCATTAATTTTACAAGGATGGAAATCACCTAGGTTTTTGTTGCTTTATCTTTAAATCCTTTTTACATATGGTTATCCTTCACATTCCTTCCCTTTTCTCCTTCCTCTGGTAATCCAGGCTTAATCATTTCAGAAAACCTCATTGGCGAAATATATTTTATAAAACCCACTCCAGTATTTGCTGTCATGACACCCATATTCAACATCTTCCACAGGTATTTTGCAGCTTTAGGTACTTTCCCGGAAGACAGTAGCTGTAGATGACCATCTGGACCACCTTGCCCTGCTGGGTATTGTTATTTCAATTAGAGAAGCAAAAGCTTTTAATCTCACAAATCGGGTCTTTTTGCATACCTAAGCAGTCTCCTCCCCAGTTCTCCAGTCTACCACTACATGTAGTAATCATGAGCTATTTCAGCATTGCATGCTTTTAAAGGGCTAATGAAAAATTACCATGCAAAAAGGAAAAAAACACAGCCTGCTGTAAATCAACAGTTTATAACAGATGCTCAAAGTGATATTCAGTTACCGTGTTTCTGTTAATTAGAAGAAATTCTCAACATCCCAGAGATTTCTGAGCAACAGATAAAAGCAATAGCTTTATTCAAAGATTCTACAATTCCACAATGACTGAAGAGCAGCCACCCCCAAAGAGAAGCATTTGTTAACCGAAGAGGGCAAATGGAAGTGATAATGCACATAAAAATAAAATATAAAAATATATTTTAAAAGGGCCAATATACAATTCAAACTAGAAATTTCGAAATATTCTAGACATGCCTACAGGATGAATAAAAAACCCCTTCAGTTACCTATATCCACTGGCAACCTTGTCGCTAGCCCATATTCTATTTCACAAACACAGCGATTTCACGGATTTAGAGCTTGAGTTCATGACATTTGCAAGCCACATCTCCACACTGAAAAGGAAAACCCTGTAGATTTCGACTACCTTCTGCCTTAATAAATAAGGATAATAAGGAAATTAGCAGCCAGTTTCTTTCCACAATGCTCCAAAGATCATTTGCTAATGAAAGGGGAAGATGAATATATGTTTACACACGCTAAGGGTTTTTTTCAGACTAATTCAAGTAGGGTGCTGCCTTTCCCCCCAGAACGGGCCTCACAGTCCTCTCTTCTGCCCTACCATCCACTGAGACTACGACAGGCTCTGGAGGGGGGAAGAAAGCTTCCCCCACCTCCCTGCCAAAAACATCATTCTTACACCTTTTGCTTTATGACTTTCACAATTCAAATGTGACAGCACCTGCTCTAGTTCTCAGAAGTCTCAGCAACACCCCAAGGAGTGTCAGTCTATGGTTTTCCTTCTCAAGATCAGAAAGAGCATTAGCTCCTACCCTTTCCACCAGTGCAGGAGATATACATTAGCCTGACACCCACATTCTGTGTTCTGAAAACAAAATCCACTGCAGTACCATAATAAATTGGTACCATTCCTTGATTTGTCATATAACTCTGAACAGTATCACATGGCCAGTTTACTGTAGTTAAATTTAAACCCAAATTATTTACCGAAACTAAATCTGCAGTTAAGAAAAGCCTTCACTGAATAACTGGAATGTCTGAGGTAAAGCAATACAGTTAATCCTTCAGTACTTAAGACAGCATATCCTTGCATTTCATTTTTTTCTATCTTGTTAAATTATTCATCTCCATAATAGGAGTTTTCTGCATGTAATCCATTCTTTCTGTATTAGGCTCTCTTTCAGAACTCCCTGATTTATTGTCTTTCTGGGTTTGCCAGACTGCTACCAACTTCACATCTACTAATAAAGTCAGCAACATTAAAAGTCTAATGTCAGCCAGTTACCTTTTTTTTTTTTTTAATGGTTCCCCTGCAAATGATTTCCCTTTGCCAATATTTGAAATACTTCTGTTAGCTGAAAACTTTTTAAACGCTATAACATACAGCTTAAAAAGGAAATATATCAAGCAGGAACTTCAACACGTACTTGCCTGGAGGTTAATCTTTCTGTCAGGCTGAAGGGGAATCCCATTTTCATACATGAAAGTGTCTGGGCATAGTAGGCTCTGAAAGTTTAACAGACTGGAAGAGGCAGGCACTATGGGAGCTCTATGAGGTTGGCTCTATGGGAAAGTTCTAACAGGGGCCACTTCCTTGGTCATCAACTAAGTTGAGACCTGTTGAAAAAGGACTACTCCTGCCAGTGGCAATTCGGTTGTTCAAAAGACGACTGATAGATTGTTACATTTCAATATATTTCAATTTTCTCAGCACAGTTCAACCACATTGCAGTTTATGATGTTCATCCCTGAGGCTTCACATTCCTTTATTCCTACAGTTCCAAGAGTCTTTTCTAGATGACCAGATATATAGGAGCTGAAATATCTACATATTTTCTTGATCCTGCAAAACATATTTGTTCTTAGCTTTCCTAAGCCAGGGATTACTTGCAATCGAGTAAGTTCGTACAGACATGGTTGTTAACCAGTTTCTCTGTATGAACTAACCATATAACCAGTATCTACAAAATCACCCCTTGCAATGGAGACACACAAAATACATGGAAAGTAAAGCAGATTGCTATTACACCCACCTCTAAAAACAGCAGCGAAATTCTACACACTAGGACAGCATTGAAAATAGCAGATATGAACAACAGAAGTAAAGATCTGCAGGCAGACTACAAGAGAAATTCTGTTTGCTCAATCAGCAGGTATGATCCATTAGTGAACCTTACGTGAAGATTAAGGTTTCTCTGAAAACATTAGATAACAAGCACGGTGTGTTGAATGACTTGATGTATAAACTAACATACAACAGTTTAATAAACAAGTTGTTCTTATCTCCAGACACTGACTTCATTTTATACAGCAGCAATGCCAACAAATACCAGATCGTAAAAGATAATTGTACTCTGTATGATAGTTTTGTGAAGGAAATCTTTTGAACAGTGTACAAAGAAACTGGAAAATATGCAAGGAATGGAACATATGAGTGATAAATACATGTCCTACGTCAGAAGCAGAAGGACCTCATCCAGCATGTAACTATATAATGATTTAGCAAAACAGTACGTAAAAGAATGTGAAACTCCTGCTTACAGTAAACAGGAACAACCTCTAATCAAGGTTACATTATGTGGCTACAAAAAGCAAGTTGAAAAATCAGAGTATATGCATAGCAGATTAAAGAAAAAAAACAAAACAAAACACCTATGTACAAGTATTCATGGAGGAACCCAAGGATTCATCTGTACCACCGGCTGAGGTGCACATGAACAAGTTTAGCCAGTGCTACACTTGCTACTAGATGCACAGTTAATACACACATCAGTATGTAAGCCAGCACAAAATTATGCTGTGTTATATGTATGTGCTTGTATTGTGCTGAGGATGGGGACCTGAAAGAACCTCTAAGCAAACTTGATATTTAGTAAATATACTTATTTCAGTAGGTACAATAACAGCCTATTATTGATTTTGTTAATAGAACAATCACACTAAGTCAGACTGAGAATTATTTCAGCCCGGTATGTCAAATCTGAAAATGAGCAATATGGGATACTTAGAGGAAGACGTGGTGACCACCAAAACAGAAAGAAAACCAGAAATAAAAAAGGGGGGGTGGGGGTGG
>NW_010249430.1:35577-36209 GCF_000690775.1 Eurypyga helias | reverse complement strand
CGCACAGCCTGGCTGTGGGCGGGGGGTGCGGGGCTGCGCCGTCTAAAAATCGACATCATTTAACTGTACGCTTTTGAGGGACGTGATTGCAGAGAAAACGCTTTGTTGTCGCAATTAGGAGTGGCCGGAGTAACTCCAGGTAGAAATAGGTTAATCTGTGCAGCGCTACACTGACATCTCTTCGTGAGTTTCTGATTCATCTGGTGGAGAGCGTTTCTGTAGGTGATTGGTGTTCGGGGATGTGCGCTGTTCGTCGTCTCCTGCCCCTGGGATTTGCTTGGCAACAGTCAGCTCTGCATCCCGGACGTGTGGCAGGAGGGCTGACTTGCCGAAAAGGCAGGAGAGGGGAAAACTTGAATGCCTGCTGCTCTGTCAGTGTACACTAAAATATGTTGCACACTAAAATATTGTGCACAAACATGCACACTAAAATAGTTGTGTGAAAACTATAGTAATACAAGTCTGGGATATTAAAAAGAGACAAAATAGCCTTTAATTATCTTGGGGCTTTTGTTACGTTAGCGTAAATACGCCACAGTTGATGATTCCCAAACGTATTGCTCTTGTAGGAGCCAGCGTGACGTGCCAGGTGTGTTAGCCAGGTGATGCCTTCCTGGAACTCAATCATACCT
>NW_010249430.1:22296-35562 GCF_000690775.1 Eurypyga helias | reverse complement strand
TGCTCCAGTCTCCCGTTCGTGTGCATGCCCGAGCCGTAGCTGCCCTCTGCAGTGTCGCTGCGCTGGGGCAGCTGAGGGGAACAAAGAACGGCACTTCGCTGTGATCTGAATCGCTGCTCCCCTCCAACTTGGGTCTGGCTGAGCTCTGGGGGACAGCTGCTGCGGCTGTGGGCTCTTCTCCCCCAAACTTGCTTTTGTTCAATATCCTGAGTGTGTCTTAATGAGTATTTCAAAGAAACTGCTTTTATTTATTCATCCCTGAATAAGAAAGTGAATGCTTCCAAGTAATACAAAGTTTAATTAAATTAGTGGTAGATCATCCCAGTAGAAAAAGCTTCTTAGTATCAGTTTTCTATCACGTTTTTGATGCATGGAGTCTGTTGACTTTTGAATTAGTTTATTTTCCTGTGATCTGTGAGAATTGTTTGCTACTATTTGTCTGCAGGCTGAAACATTGAAACAAATCCCATCAAATGAAAAGGAAAATCTTACATTACAGCAAACACAAAGATCTACTCTTGATCTGGGAGATTAACCCTAGGAGCCTAATTATTCCCTGTTTTCTCCCTATCACAGTATATTAATTTTTGAGGTAGCTTTAAAGATTCCTTTGAGCTTTCATATTAGGTTTTATATACCTAAGCAATTTATGAGCAGCCTTGCTACTTGAGACTCTGACTGTGTCAACTGACTGCTAAATTCTGAATGGTCTCAGTTGCTACCGTTTGGTATTCAATCTCATGCTATTTTAATCCCCACTTTTTTAGGTGGAGGTAGAGTGTGTTGCATGTCAGTCTCTATTAGGATTGCTTTGTAAATGAAGTTACTTGCAAGCTGTTTCTTGACGTTTGAAGATGAGTCCTTACAATACTGACCACAAAACCCATGGTTTTTGTATATACATGTATGGCTTTGATTTTTTTTTTAATTTTCAATTTTTTTAATGTGCTTGAGCACTGAATGACTGCAGCAGAAATTACCACTTTATGGATCTTAACTCTGCAAATGTCTTTGTCCTCTGCTTCTGATTTTTAGATGCGGGATTATGTATGTTGTGTGACTCACTGCTGTTCTCCTGTGTCTGCAGCTTGCTCCTGCTAGATGCATTATGCTGTACTTTTTCTGTTTCATAATAAAGTGTTGTTTACAGAGTAGCTTTGTTAGTGTGCATATAGAAAACAAATGTACTTATTGCACCTGAATCCACCCTGCTGAGCCTAGCTTTCTAAGGTCTCTCAGTTCATTCTAAATAGCTCCTTGTGGCAGAAAGGATTTGGGTGCAGGACATTTAGTAAACAGATGAGGAAAAAGTATGACCTTTAAATAACTCCCCCAACCTTCACAAATTATTTATTTGAGTAAATTCCTTTGATTATTGCTAAATGGCAACTTTATAACCAGCACTACTTTTCGGTTTTTTTTTTTTTTTCATATACATATTTTTATGCACTGGAGGCAGTGCTCAGTTTTAGCAGGCGAGATTTACATCTGGGAGTACAGCCTTACAGACGTGAAGGGGGAGGTAGCGGAAACACTCCGAGCTTTCAGGAGTATCTGTTGGGTTTCAAGGCATTGCTGCTAAGTTTTCACGCTTGAAACTCTTGCTTTTCCAAGTACCGAAATGTACGCAAATGAAATCTTTGTATAGAGAGATTGTTAGTAATGGTAGGTTGTTAGTAAGTGGAGTTTGGAGGGCATAAGCCCTTCTGGGCAGGACGTTCTTACTCTCTTGCTGTGTTAGACTACCAGCACTTCAAGGGGAAAGCCTTTTACATCTAAGCCTCCATTTTCTTTATGAACCGGGGACAGCCCCAGTATAAATAATACTGCTTGGAAATTTTTTGGAGGCATGCCCATATACACGAGATCTGATTTTTGTGATCAACAAGATCTGTATAGTGTCTTCAGAAATGTAGTTTTGCAACCTCATGTACTCAGAGAAAAAAAACAGTGTGAAGGCACAAACCCCACACAGGAGGCCTAGGCCTTTGCAGCTAAAAATAAACATCTGAAGTACATGTTTGGTTTTAGATTTGAGAAATTGCTAACTTAAAATTACCATTTCGCGTAATTTAAAACAGATGTTGATATTACAAAAAGTTGTTTCTGCTACAGCTGAATTCAGTGTCCAAAAAGGCAATTAAAATGACACTGTCGAATATTCAGTGGGAAAGATAATCTGAGGTCAAAACCAAGGGAGTCAAAACATCTTGACCACCTGAGTAGGGTAACTGTCACACTCCGGAGTCATCTGTCTCAGCTTTTGATGGTTTTGCTCAGAGCTCCACAAAGTAAATATCTCTGCCTTTGCCACCCTCCTCCCCAAATGCAGTAAGTATCCCCATTTTTCAGCTAAAAAAAATCCACCCAAACAACAAAACCACACATGCAGGGAGAGGCAAAAGTATTTTTTCACATTTATGCAAAACACCAGATGTGTGTACGTAAGTGGAAAGGTATGTGGGTGGGATCAGGGGCTTGCATTTGTGATGTGCAGACCAAATCCTAAAACTGGGGGCCTAAGTGGCCCCCAGTGGCCCACAGCCTGTTTTGTTGGCAGAGTTACATGTTTTTGGGGCAGAACAAGCTCTTTTGACTCTTCCTTCACCTGGACTCTGATTTGCACATCACCTTTGTGCTGTCCTCACTTTCTTATTCATCAGAATGACGAAAGAGTCGTCCTGGATGCAGTTAAAAATATCTTAGACCGCATTCGCGCTTAGGCACACCTCAGCCTCAGTGTGTGGGCTCAGCCTCCTCTCACTGAAGTGCTCTTGGTATAAGCATGTCTCTGCTAGACTTACACAGTCAAAATCTTCCCCAAGCCTAACACTACTATTTTTTTTAAAGTGTAAGCAGCTGTGGTGTATGTGGTGGGCTGGACTGGGGCAGATGGGTTGATCTGGTGCGTGAAAAGGTTGTGTTTCCTGACCTGACAGCTAGTCGTAGCATCAGCCCCAGGTTGCATATCCTTTTCCTGCTTCCTGCCTGGGACCTGCGCTCTGAATTGTGTCACCTCAGCAGTGGCAGGGTAGTTCAGCAAAAGAAATTTCATGCTTAAAGGGCAGCTTTCATAGATGTGGGATTCTGCACACACCTTCTCCCCTCACCCACCCAACTTTTGAGTGAGGTGCTTTTCATGGTATCATATAGGTGTATCTGACCAGACAAAGGAGAACTCAGATCTTAGTCAGCACACAAGAATGTTTAATTAAGAGAAGAGGTTTTAATAGGAGTCTTTGCTTTTAATCTTGTTACCTTTGCATATCCTGTGTGTTCTCATGACCGACCAGTGTAATTACTACAAGTTGAGCAACAAAATTCTTCCCAGCCGTTCTCACTCCCAGTTTCAGAGCCTTTCAGTTCTTCTCAAGGCAGAGTATGAGAAAGAGGAAAAAATCCTGACATGTTTTGCTTTTGCTGTTGCCCTAATTTGCTTGGTATCTCCGGTTGTAACTTGCATCGGACAAACCTGTTTACTTGGGAGAAGTTTCTGCATGCTGCCTGCTTCCAGATCTCTGGGGTTGCAGGCATGCCTACGTAGTTGAAGAACCAGTGGATCTCTCTTTAAATTCTGTGGACTGTAGCAGTAAAGAACCAAAACTGACCCAAGCAGGAGACTGTGCATAAATAACTACTCTGAACACTCCCTGGCTAGCCTGTCAGAGATACCAGTATCTGTTTTGCAAGAGCCAGAGGGAAAGCTCTAAACCTGAAGGTCATAAGCCGAGGGCTGTGATTTCAGAAGATTAAAAAAAAAAAAAAAATATGTTAGTGTTAAACACCTTACAGATTTTACAGCAATTTAGTCCTGTCTTCCCTCTTTCCCAGCTTAAAAATAGGCATTTCTATATGTAAAAGAGCTTGAGCTGGTCAAAGAACAAACTAAGATTATCCTGGTAGAAGTACAGTTTAACTGGGGATAACATTAGTAAAGCTTGGCAAAGCTACTTTTTCTCCAGCCAAACCTTTTTTCGAGTACAGTCGTTCATTATTTCACCAAACTAAATAAAACATTGACCCTTGGGTACTCCCGGTGAGCAGAGCTCCTCTGTGGTGTAATGGTCTGCTGAAAGGCAAGACGAGTGTGCCGCACCGGTGTGGCGCGAGGCTCGGTGCCCGCTGAGGGTGGCTGTTGGAGGACGGGGTTTGCTGAAACTTCTGGTAGAGTTATGTCCAACACAAAGGCCCTTGGGAGTCAGCTCAAGGACACAGGGGCATCGTGTGCTGTATGTGAGACATTAGAGGAGAAGGCGAAAGTTTGTGGGCAGTTCAAGAAAGTAGAAGAGTACCGCGTTACACAAAACTTGGCAAAGGTGAAATTGCTTTCCCTGCTATTTTAATCTCAGTTTTGCCAGAGCTGGTGAAGTCTTGGGTCTTGTACCCGTTCGTTTTTCTACTCTCTTGTATTCATAACGTCTTGCCAGGCCTCTGGGTCTGTTCGGTGTTTAAATTCTGTACAAAGTGTCAGCTGGGTATATGGGCCTTCAGAGATCTTTCAATTTGATTATTTTAAATGGAGAGTATAGAAATTGTTAACAGAATTGGCTAGGTGATTGGGCAGTATTTTCATTCTGTAACATAAAATTTTCTCCCTGACTCACTTATACAACTCCATCTTTTGTTTCAGCAGACTTCTAATAAATACTACAAATTCTCTTCTCTCTCCTGTGTGTTTGATCTGCTGCACTGTTGCTGTTGAGTAACTCCTTGGTCTGATCCCAGAGGGTGCTGCATGTATAACTCTGTCCCCTCTTTCTGGGAGCATAACTTAGCCCACTGTGACTGTGAACATTAAGGACTTCTCAGGGTTGATTTTTCACTACAGGCTGTTCTAGAGAACAGTAATGATCTAACAGAAATGACTCTGTTTAGTGGCATGTTTGATTCATTACAGGCTTTTGGCCTCCTGATTGGATATTTGGGTGTTTCCAGCTCTGACAAGGCATAGATGCTAAGATGGGCATAGTAGTCTTGGAAATGAGCATGTTACAGTGAGTAACATGGCCCTTGCAAGTGTGTTGATCTTAATAATACCTTCAGTTATGTTAGTTCTCTTTCTCTTGGTTTGCCAGTATCACATCTGTTTGTTTTTTTTCTTTTCCTCTCCCCCTTCCAGAATTAGAAAAAAAATTGTCTGTTGAATTGACTTTTTCTTTTCCAGTAAGAAACACTCAAGCCCCAATATCTGTCTTGAGCTCCATTATGTACATATTGTTTTGCTGGGATATTAACCTCTTGAAGGGGATTCAGTGTTAACTGACTCACTGCCTCCTTATTTGCCTTCCATCTGAGAGCTGCCAACACCTCCTACACTTCACAAATTCTAATCTTGACTCTGTATCTTGATTATTTGTTAAATTATAATCTTGTTGAAGAAGGAAGGGGTTGTATTATCAGTAGTCAGAATATGTCTGAACCTGCATATGCAGTGTATACTTTGTCAAACTTGACCCCATTGTATTTATTGGTTTATGGCACAAATATTCCGTTAGTTTTGTGTTTCTTACTGAGATTTCGGCAAGACTTTCATCACTACTTCAGTTAGAAACAAAGTTCCCTGAAAAGAGTGGGAGGTTTTTTTTGGTTTTGTTTGTTTGTTTTGTTTTGTTTCATTTGGCTTCTTCTCAAATTTGGATGTGCCAGATGGTTGAAGATGAAGGGGAAAACTAAGTTCCTGTACTTTCTGCAGTTCCTCCAAAGTGTTGAATTTGGTCATTCCATGTTTATGCCAGGTAATAGCCTGGGGAAGAGCTGTTATGCAGTCACAATTTGACACTAATGTGTCAAAAACCTTGGTTGTGCTGGGGTCTGAGTGTAAAACAAATTCAAAAGCACTAGCAGGAAGTTTTTCACCAATACTCTTCTTTCCCCTGCCTTTTCTCCCCTTTCAAAATGCTGTTAGATTTTTCGTATTAAAATGCTGGTTTTTTCCATATTTAACTTTTTTTGAATTTTAAGCTGGGTGGTATTGGTTTATCTCATTGCACATTCTCTGAATCTCTGGCAGAAGTCGTGGAGGGGATTTGGGAGCGAAGAAGAAGAAAAAGAAGCAGAAGAGAAAAAAGGAGAAACCAAATTCTGGAGGCACCAAATCAGATTCTGCATCTGACTCCCAGGAGATTAAAATTCAGCAGCCTTCAAAAGTGAGAGCCTCGTTCTGTTTTAATTTGTGCTTGCTTTCTAATTTAATTTTCATTTGTGTGTTGCTTTTTATAAAAGCGAGGTGGTTGTTGTGCCTTAACTAGTCAGAATTAAGCAAATGGTTAGTGTCCTGAGTAGCGACAGCAGCAAGGTAAGACCTCATGTTTGCAGACCATGTGAAGTTAGCTGGAGAGTCGTTGTCACCACCACAGTGGTGTCCTGTGAGGAAAGTGGGGGACGAGGCGTTTCGTCTTTCTTTTCCAGCAGTTAGAGCTCAGGCTTGTGAGAGCTTTGTCACAGGGAATCTTAATCTGCAGTGGTAATGCTTTTAAACAGATTCTGTGTTTGCTGGATTGCCTTTAGTTTAGCCACCATATCTAACTTGGCTTAGTGTGGTTTCAGTAACTTGCACAGCTTAATGCTGTCTCATGGCGAGCAGCGGCAGTAGGAGGGAAGGTGTACCTGCTGTGCTAGCCAGAGTCTCATTTGGGCAAACAAGCAGCCTGCCATCTTACATAAAATGTGGTAATCTCTAACACGGAGATACAGACTGAAGAATCTTTTTGCCATCTGAAAACCTCCAGTGTAAATAAGAATCTAAAATTACGTGGAAGGGATGTACAGTCTTTGTGGGCTTTGTGATAAAATATAGAATAGTGCTTTTGACTGCCGTGTTCTGGATGAGCAGTGAATAACATGACACAGTGGCCTTTTAACATACAGCCTTTATCTCAAGAGAAGTTTGAGCCAGAGGACTGAAGTTTATAACACGATGATAAGAAAGTTTATGGACCATTGAGCATGTTGAAGTAGTTATGTTTGCTTTACCAGTTTAGTGTGGAAAAAGTTACACTGTTGTAGCAGTAGTACTGTTCATCCTTATTAACATACTGATAGATTTTGTATTGTCCCTGTAGATCTGGCACATTTCACACAGCGGATGCTTTAAAACATGTAGAGAGATCTTAAGAACTTTCTGATCTCACCAAGTTTTGATACTGTATTTCTATAAAGCATGTGGTGTGAACTGCTTATATGAGAAGACTGTTTGCAGGTGATAACCAAATAACCTCAAACTGTCTTGTAATTGGAGTGAGGTCTGTTTTAACACTAACACAAAGACATAGTTCATTGCTGCGGTATCCTGGGAGTTCCTTGGTTCCCTGCTGACCAAACTTACTGGTCCATATGTTGCCTCTGACTGCATTAGAAGGAAGCCGCTTCACTTTTGTTTTCATGTGCAAGGTTTTAATCCTCAGCACCTCTCAGTCTTGCACACCATTTCTCTGGCATGATGCATTTTGCGAATGTGCAAGCCTATCCTTGTTCTAAGTTGTGTGCTCAAGTGATATTTAGATTTTGTATTCCTTGTGCTATGCGAAATATAGGAAAAAAGAAAAGGCTTTTAGCATTTGCTTGCTCTCGCTTGGAAAGAGGTTTACAAAAGATTTCAGAGGAAAATGACATTGCATCTATTCTCTTAGAGGTAAGGTGTACAGAATCATCAGATAGTACTCAGTGGGGCTTCTGAAAATGATTTTGAAAAAAGATTGTGATGGCAGGTGATTTTATAAACAGGTGTACCAGTCTGGAGATGAGAAAAACAGAACAGTGAGTCTCCTTGGCTTCTCCCTCTCTTGTTTGTGATACTGGACTTTTTGAACGCTGGCATGAGTGTAACCACAGCACTAAATGCTTGTTAGCACTGTATACTTGCGACGACCTTTAGGACACTTCACTGCCCATCTCACAGGACTTTGATCTCTCCCCGTGACAAGGCCCGATGATGCAGACTGTCCACACTGACCCAGATGAAGCTTGCCAGATCTGCAGTATTATCAGTCGTTATTGTCATCACCAGTGGCCTACACAACCTACACAACACAGTCACAGAGTAACTTAGATTGGAGGGAACCTCTGGAGGTCTTTCGACCAACCTCCAGATAGAGCAGATCCAACTAGATCAGGTTGCTCAGGCCACGATCCAGTTGTTTGGTCTCCAAGGATGGAGGCCTCACAACCTTAGAGGGCAACCTTTTCCAGTGTTTGACTACACTGGAGGTTAAACAAATAGTAATTCCTTATATAGAAATGGATTTTGCTGGTTTGCAACTTGCGTCCATTGTTTCTCATCAGATCATAATGCTCCTCTGAAAAGACTTGGCTCAGTTTTCTTTACATCCTCCCATTAGGCAGCAGATTCTTAAGGCTGAACAAAGAAAGGCCTCTCCCCTTCTCCTTGTATGTACTTCAGCCCTCGCACTCATCTTGGTGGCCCTCCATTGAACTTGTGTCACTATGTTGATGTTTTCCTTGTAATAGGGAATCCAAAACTGTGAGATGTGATCTCCGAGGTGCTAGGTAAAGGGGCAGACCTGCTGACCAGACTTACTGGTACAACCCAGTTTGCAGCTGTCCTTTGCTGGCCAGCAGACTGCTGGTTCATGTTTAGCTCTCTGCACACCAGGACCTCCAAGTCCTTTCTTTTCTGCAAAGCTGCTTCTTAGTTAGTCCTTGCTGACCTCTACCGCTGCGTGGGCTTTTTCTGTCCCAGGTGCAGGACTTTGTGTTTGCCTTTGTAAAACTTCTTGAAGTTTCTGTTTCCAGCCTGTCAAAGTAGCTTTGAAGAATCAACCATTCTTGAAGAATCAACCATTCTTCCCAACTAGGTATCATCTATGAACTTGCAGAGAAAGCACTCTGTTAACATCCAGATCATTAAATAGTGCTGGCCCCTGAGTTCTCAAAAGTCCCCCCCTTGCCCTCTTGAAGATGGGTGTGACGTTTCCCTTTTTCCAGTCGTAAGAAACCTCTACCAATTGCTGTAACCTTTTAAATTGGATAGAAGGTAGTTGCAGTAACATCGGTCAGCTCCCTCAGCACCCTCGGATGCATCCGGTCTGTTCTTATGGACCTGTGCATGATTAGTTTGCTAAGTGGTCCCTAACTTTCTCTCCTGCTGTGGTTAATGGGAGTCCCACAGACTGTTTGCAAGGCTCACGGGCATCAAAGGTCTGAGGACAGACCTTGTCACCAAAACAGAGGAAATAAAAACATTGTGTACCTCCACCCTGTTGCCCAGCAGTGCTGTTTTGTGCTGGGAGGAGATATTCCCCCAACCTGAAAAGAAACAAAGTCACTCTTCTTCCTAATTCACGTGGACTTCTGTGGAGGTTTTTTTTGCTTCCCATTAAAGGAAAACAAAAAGCGTTGAAAGTAAACTTCTTAGCCAGGCTCATCTCTGAACGCTTTGAAAGGAAAGGAGATTCCTCCCAATGTCCCAAGCTGTGTTGCATTTTGTACCAGAACGTGAACTTCTTACTTCACGCATGCTAGTAAGATCTTGTTATAACCTATTTTTTTTTTCTTTTAGATGTTCTGTTTCTTCTTCTTAATGCAGAAGAAACATTGGAGATGTAAAATAAAGATAAAAAATAAATGATAGTATGCCAATATTTATGTATGATTTCATGAAGTACTGATAAGATTTCTGAATTTATCTATTGGCATTATAAGCATTTGTATCAGGCCAGTGTGTAATAGACAAATTGATTTTTAGTCAAGAAAAGTAACTTACATCGCTGTAGTCCGGATCTAGAAATAGGGTAGTTCTTTATACTTCAGTAGAGTCACTAATGTGTGTAAATACGTTAATTCACAAGTCGTCAGATGACAGGTGTGTACAGCGTGCTCACTATATAAATAGAAAGTGATGGCCTGCGTGAGCTACAGGCAGTGAGTTTTACTTCTTTAGTGACTGAGGTGACTGAGGATACTAGAGGCAGGTGCCTGTCCAAATTGGAGCTTTGCATCATTATTACATGTGTTTTCTCAACATGTGAGTTCCAGAAAGAAAGTAAAATATGGAAATAGTGATCCATTGATACTCAGTAAAAAAACACGTGGCTTGAAATCTCTATGCAAAATTGCTTAAAGTTTTCCAATGCATTTGGAAATGTATGTATTGCACTGCAGTCTGGGAAAACCTGAGCTGAGGAAAACCTAGAACAGGACTTACCACTTGGGATGTAACAGAACAAATAAATAAATTTAAAAAGAGAGAGAGAAAAATACCTTTAGGTTTGTAATTCTGTTAGCATTATTCCTCTGTACTTTCCTATGCAGGTAAAATTCTCATTCTAGTTACATTTAGTGATGAAAAGTGAGGGTTTAAGAGCTCAGTTCAGAAGTGCTTAACCTTAGTTTTTATACTTTTCAAATAACTTTTCTGTAAGGATTTTTTCAGTTGTTAAGTGGAAAGTTGGTTTATTTTGTGTCTGTCTGCTTCTATAAGGTGAAATTATCTTAAGTGTCGGCACAGTTGGCATTAGTGGCAAGATGATTGACTCCTACATATGATACAGTGCAGAAAGGTACCTTCTGTAATAATTGCAGGCTAATAGAAAGCAGATACACTGTAACTTAAGGTTAAAAAGTCACTATTTGTAGCAATGTGGTGTGCCTGAAATACTGAACCATAGTGAATTTAAATATCAGTTTATATTGTGTGTGTAAAGTAAAATTTCAGACATCTCTGTGTGTGCTATCTTTAGACTGCTAGGTATCTAAGCTGATCTGCTTTTTGCTGTTCTATTCCCCACCCCACCCTTGGTAAAATACAATGTAAGAAGCGATACTGGTATCCTGTCTTAATGCTGCAGTATTTGTGTGAAACCCACTAAAGTTTCATGGTTAAATGCAAGTGCTACTCAAAACTGTTAAGTACTTTAAGTTGCTTTTCTGTTGCCCATGTAACTTTCGACCCTCTTTCCTCTGAAGGTTAAAACTAAACTAACCACGATGAGAACAGTACATGAAATAATACATAACAGTAAAATGAATGAACATGTTTGTACAGCTTGTGCAAAGTAAATGTACTCAGTAAGCTTCCTCTTCCACCTGTCTCTGTGCAGAATCCAGCCATTCCAATGCAGAAGCTTCAAGACATCCAAAGAGCGATGGAGCTGCTCTCTGCATGCCAAGGCCCAGCAAAGAATATTGATGAGGCTACCAAACGTAAATACCAGTTTTGGGATACGCAACCCGTACCTAAACTTAGTAAGTTTAACTGGACCTGGGCATAAGATTCGTCATGCTGACCACAAGATAATGTGTGCCAGCTCTGTGGCACACTCTGTAAAGCGGGCATGAAGTTGGACTGTGCGCGGTAGAGATGCTTTATGTACGTTATGTGGAATTCTTGATGTTCTCTAGGAAAGTGCTTTCCACCCGCCCCTCAATGACATGCAACAAAATACAGTATTAATAAATCTTATTCTCGTGTTCTCTATAAAAATGGGAAATGCTATTTCAGTAGCATTCCTTTGTGTGTTTTAGAATATTCTGAATTATTGAACAACAGAACATAGAAGTCTCTTCTGCTTCAGGAAAAATAAGAACTCTTTTAACTGGTGACAAAGTGTAAACTTTGACTTTATTTATTTCCCCTCATTTTCTTTTTTTCAATAGATAGATGTGCTATCACAGATGCGATTACTTTCCTGCTGTAGGTTACACTGTTTTCATGCAGCTTTAGGTGGATAATAGTCCTTCTCTTGTGCGTTGAACACTTTTACTGCTGTGTGTTCACATGCTTCCTTCACAGTGTACACAGCCTCAAAGACCTGCTTTCTCAGAGTCCGTTCTCTGTTCTTGGTACCAAGTGAAATGGTGAGGTGACCTCCCCTTGCCTTGAATTTTGTAAGGAACTTGGCAGATTACTTTATACTGATCTGATCCCTGGTAACATAGTTAGTAGTTAGTCTTTGTTGGAGAAGATAGTTGCTCATTCTCTTGCTTGTTCTGAATTGCTTTCTGAACCTTCTTTGCCCCCCTTCATTATGTTCAAGTTAAGCAGCTGTAGCTCTTCAGTGCCAGCAAAACTTTGGGACCCCACAAGTAAAGCAGTCGCAGTGCAACGGCTGTCGTTGTCCTGTTCTGCAGGTTTCTTTCCATGGCACTGGAGACTGGTGTAGCATAAGCAGAAATGAGGTAGAGTCAACGCACAGGAGCACTCTGCTCCCTCTTTCTGCAGGGCAGCATTTCACGTTAATCCATTGCTATAGCTTAATCCACAATGATCTCATTTCTCTGACTTGCTTGCATAGAGAAGTCCAGAGCAGAGTCCCTGGATGCCGTGTTTTCCACTGCATTAAACTGACCTCTCCTCTGTCGAGATACCTCTGTAAACTAATGTCGTAATTGTCACAGTGATCCTGCCTAGGTGGAGAGTGTGTGGGAGAGAACTTCCTGGCACAGCTGGGGAGGAGTGAGCCAACTAGGGCAGATATCCTGCTGGACCTGTTGGTTGTGAACAGAGAAGGGCCTGTGGGGTATGTGACTGTTGTAAGCTGTCTTGGACACAGCAGTCATGAAATGATTCAATTCTCAAAGTTTCAATTGGTTTTTGATTCTCAAAGAAGTAAGGGGAGGGTCAGCAGACTGCTACCTTGGACTTCAGGGAGCCTGTTCAAAAGGCTGGTTGACAGAATTCCATGGGAGGCAGTTCTGAAAGGGAAAGGAATCCAGGAAGGCTGAGCATTCTTCAGTAAGAAAATCTTCAAGGTGCAGGAGCAGGCCATCCCCATGTGCTGAAAGACGAGCTGGTGGGGAAGAAGATCTGCTGGGATGAGCAGAGAGCTTTGGCTGGAACTTAGGGGGAAGAAAAGAGGGTTTATGCCCTCTGGAATAAGGGGCAGGCAATTCAGGAAGACTACAAGGATGTTGTGAGGTTCTGCAGGGAAACATTAGAAGTCCAAAGCCCAACTAGAAGTTAACCTGGCTACTGCCATGAAAGACAGCAAAAATGTTTCTATAAATACATTAGCAACAAAAGGAGGGCTAAGGAGAATCTCCATCCTTTATTGGATGTGGGGGAAACATAGTGCCAAAGGATGGGGAAAACGCTGAGGGATTTGATGCCTCCTTTGTCTCAGTCTTTAGCTGTAAGACCAGTTGTTCTCTGGGTACCCAGCCCCCTGCACTGGAAGACAGGGATGGGGAGCAGAATCAAGCCCCCTAATCTGAGGGGAAATGGGTAGTGAACTGCTGCACCACATAGACACACACAGGTGTATGGGGCTGGAGGGGATCCACCCAAGGGTGCTGAGAGAACTGGCAGCA
>NW_010249430.1:0-22152 GCF_000690775.1 Eurypyga helias | reverse complement strand
CCGATGGGTGCAGAGAGAACGGGAAGAATGGCTCACAAAGCCACTTTCCATCATTTATCAGCAATCCTGGCTAACTGGGGACGTCCCAGTTTAGCTGGAGGTTAGCCAATGTGAGCCCACCTAGAAGAAGGATTGAGGGAACTACAGGCCTGTGAGTCTGACCTTAATGTTGGGGAAGGTTATGGAGCAGATCGCCTCGAGTGCCATAATGCAGCACGTACAGGACAACCACGTGATCCAGGCCCAGTCCGCATGGGCTTATGAAAGGCAGTTCCTGCTTGACCAGCCTGATCTCCTTCTGTGACAGGTGACCTGCTGAGTGGATGAGGGGAGGGCTGTGGATGTTGTCTATCCAGACTTTAGTAAAGCCTTTGACACCATTTCCCACAGCAATCTCCTGGAGAAACCGGCTGCTCATGGCTTGGATGGGCATACCCTTCGCTGGGTTAAGAACTGGCGGGGTGACCAGGCCTGAAGAGTTGTGGTGAATGGAGTTAAATCCGGTTGGCAGCCGGTCACAAGTGGTGTTCCCTAGGGCTGAGTACTGGGGCCAGTTCTCTTTAATATCTTCATCAGTGATCTGGACGAGGGGGTTGAGTGCACACTCAGCACGTTTGCAGATGGCACCAAGTTGGGCTGGAGTGTTGATCTGCCTGAGGGTAGGAAGGCTCTATAGAGGGATCTGGGCAGGCTGGATTGATGGGCGAAGGCCAGTTCTGTGTTCACCAAAGCCATGTGCCAAGTCCTGCACTTGATCACAACCACCCCGGCAATGCTGCAGGCTTGGGGACAAGTGTCTGGAAAGCTTCCCGGTGGAAAAGGACCTGGGGGTGTTGGTTGACAGCCAGCTGAGTATGAGCCAGCAGTGTGCCCAGGTGGCCAAGAAGGCCAACGGCATCCTGGCCTGCATCAGGAACAGTGTGGCCAGCAGGACTAGGGAAGGGATCAGCCCCCTGCGCTGGGCACTGACGAGGGTGCACCTTGATGCTCTGTCAGTTTTGGGCTCCTTGCTACAAGAAGGACACTGAGGTGCTGGAGCGAGTCCAGAGGAGGGCAGTGGAGCTGGGGAAAGGTCTGGTGCAAAAGTCCTGTGAGGAGCAGCTGAGGGAACTGGGGTTGTTTAGCCTGGAGAAGAGGAAACTCAGGAGACACGTTATTGCTCTCTACTACCTGAAAGGAGGTTGCAGAGAGGTGGGGATTGGTCTCTTCTCCGAAGTAACAAGCAGTAAGACAAGAGGAAACAGCCTCAAGTTGTGCCAGGGGAGGTTCAGATTGGATATTAGGAAAAGTTTCTTCACTGAATGGGTTGTCAAGTACTGGAACAGGCTGCTCAGGGACATGATGGAGTCACCATCCCTGGAGGTATTTAAAAGATGTGGCACTTGAAGACATGGTTTAGTATGTACCTGGCAGTGTTAGGTTGGACTCAATGATCTTAAAGTTCTCTTGTAACTTAAATGATTCTGTAATTTGGCAGGTACTGCTCCATAGAAGAGGACCAGCTTCTGTTTATAGCTAGACACTGAGGGACTAAAGTTGTAAAGTAAGAGAGGAGAAGAAAGCCCACTTTCATGTAGTATTTAAAGAACAAGTCTCACATTTCACCGTGCATCCCTTAAATGCCCTGGCTTTGCCATGCGACTTCTCTGGGGTAATTCTGTTGAGTTGAGGTCTGTTCAAGTCAGTGGTAAACAGGATCCGAGTTATAGATTGTTAGCTGGGAGTACAACATGTGTCTCATGATGAGACTGCAGATCTTGTGGCTAAATGCTGTGCATGTGCTGGTAGATAACTGTCCTGTGTTACGAAATACTGGGCATCAGTTGAGGTAGAGTAGTTCTGTGTATGTCTGTAGATACGCTGATGAGGTAGTCGTTAGCTGGAACGCAGAGTGTGAGAAGTAGTATAAGCTAATAATTCTATTTGTGCAGCATTTTTTAAAAGCTTTGTGTACTTATGAGAAAATGCATGGTGTGAGTTAAATGCAGTTTTGAGAACCATTAGGAAAGCTAGCAATGTAACTTTTGGTGTTGGTTTTTTTTTTTTTCCCTCCTCCTTTCTCAAAAGATGAAGTTATAACTTCACATGGTGCAATTGAACCAGATAAGGACAATGTCCGCCTAGAGCCATACTCTTTGCCACAAGGTTTTATGTGGGACACGTTGGATCTTAGCAATGCTGAAGTTGTAAGTAAAACAATTTTCTGCATCTCAAAAATCACTGAAGTTTATTCTGATTGATGTGTGTGGATAAATCTTTGGGTTTTTTTGTGTGTGTTTTCAGCTGAAGGAGTTATACACACTGTTAAATGAGAATTATGTAGAAGATGATGATAATATGTTTAGGTTTGATTATTCACCTGAATTTCTTCTGTGGTGAGTAGCAAGTTCCACATTCTGCTCTGGCTGGAGTGCAAAGAAGGGTGTTTTTATTACATCTTCTTGGGCAGTAATTTGTAATTATTTCTGTCATCAATTCTAGGGCGCTACGTCCTCCGGGCTGGTTACCCCAATGGCACTGTGGTGTTAGAGTCTCTTCAAACAAAAAACTGGTAGGATTCATAAGTGCCATCCCTGCAAATATTCGTATTTATGACAGGTAAAAGGCACCATTACTTTTGTATTTGTAAAAGAATAACACCATGAAACAAATCTTGAGCTGGTATCCATTGCCTTAAATGGCTTAAAAAGAGAGAAGGAGGTTCAGTGACTGTAGAGTCAGAAGAATCCTGTGTAGGTAGCAGAGACCTAATTCGGGTTTTTTGGGTTTTTTTTCCCCACCATCCCCCTGGGGGAAAAAAAAAAAGAGCTTTTGGGCTCCTCACAATCAAGACCAGTAATGCATAAATGCATATTTAAGAAATTTTCATATTGATAGATGGTGCAGATAATGACAGAATTTTCTGACCTTACTGGAAAGTATTTAAAGAGGGTCAGTCAGCTGGTCTTCCTTAGCCAGGTCTTCACACACTGACAATCGTCAAGTATTACGGTACCACATAGCATGTGCTTGGTGCCCTTCTGTATCTTAAAGTAAGGCAATTGTTTAACTCTCAGTAGAGCTCTGAAGAGGGAGTGTTGCAGACACCTTAGGCACAGTTTGCCTGTTGCACAGTTTGCAATTGCAGTCAGAATATCACAGATTAGTATTTGTTGCAGAGGTACTTCGTCACAGGCCAATTTACTTTTACCTCAGACTCTCCTGTCACAATACTGAAAACTACAGTTATGCAAATGAAAATACACAATGTCTAACTCTAACATTTTCACTGTTTAATCTTCTTTTAGTGTGAAGAAAATGGTAGAAATCAATTTTCTGTGTGTCCATAAGAAACTGAGATCTAAACGGGTAGCACCTGTACTGATTCGGGAAATAACCAGAAGAGTAAACCTGGAAGGAATTTTTCAGGCTGTTTACACTGCTGGAGTGGTACTCCCCAAACCTGTGGCGACTTGCAGGTAACCTCGGTGATGTTCACAATAATATCAGTTCCTGTAGCAGTCATTTTAATGAACATTTTTGTGTAATTGGCTAGAAACAATAAGCATAAAACTTAAAGAACTTAAAAGTTCTGGCCTTGACTAAGCTGAAGGCCTGAGTGTTTGTCAGGGTGGGTTTTTTGGTTGAGTGGTTGTTGCCCTTTTCCTCCCAGTGCCTTGCATAAAACAGCTGCTCAGACTAAAATCTAATTTTGAGTTTGTTTATCATACCTTAAATAGACTAATAGATGTTTTGTTGACCTTCTGGTGGAAGCTATGCTAGCAAAGACAACATTGTATACCTGTGTTTTTCAAGTGGCCTGTTTCCCTTCTGGGACACTTCCCTGTTGACCTGGTTGCTTGCCAAAGATGGCAGAGCATTTCTGGGAATTGTATGACTTGCTTTTTTTGAAATACTTTCATCTTTCCTGGAGAAAGAGAACTTGATTAGCATTTGATAAAGATGTGAAAACTACCACGTGAGAAGAGTTGCATGTAATCAAGTGTAATTTTATTTGCTTGGGAAGGATTTCATTTCTACTGGGAAAAGTTCCGTTCCAGCAGTATTAGTTCTGCTGTCTATCCTACTGGAGGACAGAGTAGTTTTTGATTTGAAGTTGTGTTTGTACCTATCAACACCAAAGACCCTGTAAGTTTCTGTAAGGAAGGATCTAAAAATAAAAAAAGCCAGTGCTGTGTTAGAATAACCAGGGGTGTTCTGTTGCACAGTGATCTCCTAGGATGAGGAGATCCCCTTCAGCAAACTGCTTAGACATGAATAGAGTCCTGTCTGTACATGTGTAAGTATGGTGAGATTGTCAGGGCTGTGGTAAGTACTAAGATGTTTAGCCCTGTGATCATTCATTCTGTGAGAAAAAGCATTTGCTTAGATACAAAATAGGGTGGTAGTGGGCCTGTTTATTGCTTGGCTATAGCTTTTCCTTATGTTGTTCAAGCTTCTTACAGACAAAGCACAGACTTGCTTAGGAACAAATTCGGGGAGGAGAAGGAGCAATGCGAGAAAGTAGAGGAAGGGATGCAAGTAGAGCTGACACTTAAAATGGTATTTAATCTCATTATTAATTTTATTTCCAGGTATTGGCATCGATCACTGAATCCCAGGAAATTGGTGGAGGTGAAATTTTCACATTTGAGTAGAAATATGACTCTACAAAGAACAATGAAGCTCTACAGACTTCCTGATGTAAGCAGTATGACTTGTAGAGAAGCCCCACAGTTATTGTGAGGCCCAAAATAACCTTCCATCTGTCTCTGACAGCACAGGCTTTTCTGTGGAAAGGCAGTGCGTGCAGGACATGGAGGAAAAAAAAAAAAAACATCTCTGATAGATGAAAAAGACCTCAAGGGCTGTACTAAACAGAATAGGCTGTTGCTGGAAATGTAGGTCTGAATATGGAGAAAATATAAATTTTTACCTAAAAGCCTTAAAACAAACAAAAACCCGGAAACCTTGACTTCATAAACATGTGGGATTGAGTTGAAGATGCATAAGAGCATTCTCTATATGATTAATCTGATAAAAGATTGCTGGAATGGAAAATTAACAGTTCATGTCTTAAAATTCTCAGAGAATTTTTAATTTCTCATCAGAAAGTTAGCTGAGTACAGGGGGATTGTTGATTCTGCTCCAATTCGCAGCTGCTTCTGTTCTGTCTGAGAATGTTGTTCTTCGGCAATGAGCAGGCTCACCAAAAGCCACCTGCTCTGTACTGTTTATTTGCATGGTCTAGCATTTAAAAAAAAAAAATCTGAACTGTTCTGGCATGGCTGGGTTAGTTACAAATATTTTTTCTCATGTTTGCAGCTAATAGCTAGACTGGCAAAAAGCCTGAGGATGCATTTCTATGACAGGGCAAGTCACTCTAAGAGTCTGAGATGTACGATTAAAAAAAGTCTCATTGCTGTAATTAATAGCCTCTGGAAGCTAGTCTAAGATTTATGATTGAAAACAACCTCTTTGCTTGTAAAAGCTACCTTTCTGTTTGGAGGGATTGCAGAATATCCTTTTCCTGCACCATATTGGTAACCCGTTTTTTATTTAAACAAACCGTCCCTTTTGGTTTAAAAACAAGTAATACTTTTTTTTTCCCCCTCACTTGTAGTATTTTAATGATTTGTCTGATTCTGGAGAATTGTGTGTGTTAGTTATATTTAGCTTAATACTGCAGGTTCTCTTCCTGCTTATGTATCTGAGTAACACAGGCTGAGCACTTGTCAGTGTAAAGCACGTGCCATGGCTTGATCTGAGCTCCTGCTGCTGTCGGAGAGACTCGTTTCCTGAGCTGCCTGCATGCTGCCTGCAGGGTCTCCCTTGCGTCCAGGGTAGCAGTTTTCAGAGCTTAAGAATTAATAACAAAATTAATTAGGTTTTAATCTTGGAGAGCTAAATATAGCTTCCATTAAATCTTGGAGACATTTTTAATAGTCTGAAAAAGTGTAGTAGACAATTTCAAATATAGGTTTTGGCGAAAACTCTAGTACTGTTCCTTATGGAAACAATACAGGGCAAGAATAGTTTAAAGAATAAGGATCTTACTTACAGCACAAGAAGTGTAACTACCGAGAATCATTGGGAACAACAGCAGTCATACCCTGATCGTCTTCCTTGATCATAAACCCCAGATTTCAACAGAAAAATAAATTACAGAATCCAAAGAATACATCATATCCCATTCATAAAATATAGTAAGGCAGACACACTGTACAGAGATGTGCAAATAGGAAATGGGTGCTTTGAAAAATCAGCTTTTAAAACTAAATGATGTAGGACTCCATATGTCTCGGCTGTTTGTTTATTTTTAGATTGGCCTTGGGAGCTTCTCCTATGGAAAATAAAGATTTAATCTTGGTGCTAAGGTTTTCTCTTTAGGTCTTGAGCTTTGGGGTTGTGGTGGTGCTGGAGTTTGGTTGGTTGGTTGGAGTTTTGGTTTGTGGTGGTTTTTGGTTCCCCCTCCCCAAGCAATGATTGAAGTGCTGTTGAAGGTCTTTATCCTCAGCTTCAGGCTGTTATCATAAACAGTACTGTCTCACAAATTTGTTCATTCAGGCCACACTGTCCTGTCCCTCAGCACCAAACACTGTTTCTTGCATTTTAACCTCTTTCCTTGGTGTCCTTGGAATATCATTGCCACTGGGAGCTCATTTCCCTTTAAGAGGAATTAATTATTTCTAATCACTTGAACAGTCTGAATTAAAAAGGTTTTCAGAAATAATAAATACTGTAATGAATAAATACCACCCTCACTGGAGGCTGTGTTTGTGCATGTACCTCTAGATACAAAAAATAAAGTGGTTTTTTGTAAGCGTTTAATCTCTTGAGCGAGGAGTTTTTTGAAAGAGGTACATTTTGGCTCTGTTTAGAGTAAGGACAGGAGGTCTCTGTATGTCTTTTTTCTGACTGACGGAGATCCTGAGCCAAGATACTTGCATGAAGGCTCAGTGCAGGTCAGTATGTGGAGCAGAGAAACAAATTTTAGCCCAGTTCTGTACACTTTCCCTCATTTCTAGGGCTGCAAATAACTGTTTACTGGTGGCCCTTCTGAGCGTTGCGGGGGGATAGAGGTGTTCCAGCCCAGCTGCTTTTCCTTCCATCCTGCTCCAGTGTATGGCTTTAAGAGGGATGAAGGCTTGGAGGGAGCTGAAATTAACCTTTCATAAGAAGGTTATGAATGAAATGTGGCAAAGGAAGTGTCAAGTTGATGAGTCAGGTGAATATCCTTATGGATTCAGGGCACTTAAAAATCTCAGTGATGTGCTGGTGTGGAGGTGAAACATAGTCCCGGGCTGCTCAGGAAAGCAGGAAGGCTGAAATGTAATATACAGGTCAGAGCTGTGGCAAAACGTGCCTTGATTTTTCATCTGGCTGCTGACTCCCAGAGTATGTGAACAAATACCTCCCCCAGAATAATGCCTTTGAGCAGAGCATAATCAGCTACACTAATTTCAGGCTTCCAGTAATCAAGCCTCTACCTTGCTGCTGTTGCAATTGACTTTGCTGTGATTAATGCGATACGTGCCCAAGTATGTAGCTCAGACAGATGAAGGAGGATAAATGAGCTCTGAAGAGAACTAGGCTTCACCTCCCTAAAAGGAAATATTCAGGAAAGCTAACAAAAGCTGGGAGGAAAACTTTAATCAGCTTTACTTGTTTAAGCATTAATTGCATAGTATGGAAAGCAATTATTTTCCTCTTCTGATGTTTAAAGTCAAATAAATAACTTTATCTGTTAAAGTACTGGAGGTTTTCAATGTCAGACAGCTGTACGTTACGAGGAGCTTTCTTGCTAACAGAACAGCAGTTGTGCCTGTAGAGGAAGTAGAGTTCACACTTGCAAGCTCCCTTGCTAAGAACAGGTGGAATTTTTTTTTTTTGGTTAAATAATTTCTAATTAAACTTTATCAGCTGACTTCGGTTTCTAGCTTGACTGCAATTCTCATAAGCTTGAAGCGCAAGTGTTCTCGTCTTGGGATTAACTTCCGATACATGGGTTGCTTTATGTTTTGTTCATGTGTCTGGACCCTAGGTGGGTGAGGAGGTATGAAACAGGCTGACCTAAAAAAACACGAAACGCGTGAAGTCTAGGCGTTTGGCAACAATATCTGTTTCTCCGGAGAAATGAAGTTGTTTCAGTAATGAAATAGAAAGATTGAAGTGCCCCAGACTGTCTCAGTAATTAGAAGAGAGGGGATTCTGATTGAAAGCCATTTGTGAAGTAGCATAATGAATTAGGTGGCTGGGGTAAAGTAGGCTAATAATGAATGCATTATAGCAAACAGACTGACTCTGCAACCTACTTTCGGCCTTTGCTGTGTTTGCGGTTTTCCTTTCAATGTCTTCACGTTTATTTTTCTTTTCTTACAATAAGGCCACAAAGACTTCAGGTTTGAGGCCAATGGAACAAAAAGATACTAAAGCAGTACAAGAACTAATCAACACGTACTTGAAACAGTTTAATCTTGCTCCTGTGATGGATGAAGAAGAGGTGGCCCACTGGTTCCTGCCTCGGGATCATATTATTGACACTTATGTGGTAGAGGTAAAACATGTCCTAACTACTTCATGAAAGTGTGTGGGAATGCCACTTAAAATGTGCATGTCAGCATCAGGTTTTTTAGAAGGCAGACAGTATGAAAAACGTGTGCTGTAGGTAGAATTTGTTACTGTGATGCCAAGCCTTGGTCTTTGTATTGCATTCCGTTTAGGAGAAAACGTTTGGTTGTGATAGATAAACTACAGTGCACTTACAACAGGATATTTTAGTCATACTTTGAGATTTCAAAATTCTTCTTTATCTTGGAAATGTTACAGCAAAGAACCTTATGTATTTTAAAAATAACCCTTCCACCTGCATTCCTCCATGGTTTTCCACAGAGAGATGACATGATAATAAGCAGGGGTCTTTAAATCTTTTTTCTAGGGGAAAAAAAAAAAAGGAAAAATATATATACTATTTAATGTTAATATTTAATATTTAACATTATATATTGTAATATCTAATGACTGAGCTAAGGGTTTGGTTTGAATTCGGTATCATTCTCTCAGATGTCAAAGTTTCTGACATACACCGGTTCAAAATTCTTTATTTTTAAAATCAGTCTTAGGGGCACCTGTTGGGGGAATTACGGTTTTTGATGGTCTGCTTCAGTAAAATATATTTTTTGCAGTAAAACAGTGTGTTTACATATGTGCAGGAATTTGTGTTGTGTGTATATATACATGCATGAGACTATGTGAAGTAGAGAAGTAAAATTTAACATCCCTCGGTACTATCCATTTAAGGATCAGTGCGAGGTCCTTCACTGAGCTCAGAACAGTGGGCACCAGTCACTCAGAAATAAAGCTAGCGAGCAAGAACAGGCATTTGTGCTCTCCTTTGCCTTATCTTCTTAGAGATATCAGTGAAAATCTGGGTAGTGTTTTTGTGCTCAGCATGTCAGTCGTAACCCGTGTAATAATTACTTCCCGTTTCCTACTAATCTACACTCTTGAAGATGGTTAAACTTTATGAAGTACGTGAAATATTAAGAAAGTTGATGTAGGATACTTCAGATTTCTGTATAAGCACCTTTTGTGATGACCGCTGGTCTTATTAGAATTTCAGTGTGATTTAGTACTGTTGTCTGGCAAATAGATTGCGCTTGTTGATTAATAATCACTAGAGCTGATTTTAATATGCTTCGTATACCAGCACAGTACATGTATTTTCTGGTTTTAGGAAGTTCAGAAAACTATTCCTCAATGGGAACTTCATCAGAATCAAAAAATATTCTTTCAAAAATAAGTTCAATTGGAAAAAACCTGTGCTTCTTTGGGCAGTGTGCTTTGTTAGCTTTGCTTCGAGTTGGCTAAGCTTGGGAAACAACTGAAATGCTTGGCAATTGGTTGTCAAAATGCTGTTGGTGTAATAGACTGGAAAAACCTAAATGTTTGTTTCCTTTTCTGAAGTGACTGTTTCAGGCTTCAGTCTTGCTTTGATGTATAGGTGCATCCTTGGCAAGAATTCAGCTTCTTTAACCGTTAGCCCAGATGACCTGTTACGGTGCGCAAGACGGTGCTGCATTTGTTACTACTTTCTGCAGAACTGCCCCGTTAGCCTGACCAGTAACTGGGCTGAGCAGTTACTTCTTATTAATTGACTACTTTTTTTTTTTTGTAGGGCTCAAACGGTATTTTAACAGACTTCCTGAGTTTCTACACGTTACCTTCCACAGTGATGCACCATCCTGTTCATAAAAGCCTCAAAGCTGCCTATTCCTTTTACAATATTCATACAGAGACCCCCCTCTTGGACTTAATGAATGATGCACTCATTATAGCTAAATTGGTAAGTTGGTGGGGGGGGGAGTTGGTTCTGCTTCTTTCAGAAATGTATCCTTAGGGGTGATGGCAAGGTAAGAACTTGCAACCATTTATCCATGCCATTCCAGTCGGTTTTGGTTTACTGTCTACAGCACAGGGTGCAGGTGATGAGATATATGCTATATAGATGAAAATGTAAAACACTACGTTTGTTACTCCTTTTTACGTTGAGTGATGCTAGGGAATGGCAAGTGCAGGAAGAGCAAGTGTTTGCAGCAGCTTGAGCTGTGTAAACATGCAAGAGCACGCTGATGACAATATTCACTGAGTATCAGAAGAATGGAGAGTCACTAAAATAGTTTCCCTTGGCGATGAGTTAATAAGTTCTGTGAAATACATTTGGTTTATTTTCTATCTCTACAAAATGTAAAAGTTTATTTGTACAAGCTTTCTCATTTTATCCTGTTACTAATTGCTGCCTGTAAAGCTCTGTAGGTGATGTCATGTAGCTTTCGAGCACATCTTCATGTGTGGAAGTACACTGATAGATAGTTTAGTGGAATGGAAGAGACTGTAAATGAAGTTTTTAAACATAGGAACTGTAAGAGTTTAGTGCTGTCTGATGAAAAACTTAACGCTCAGCCCTTAATCATCAGGGTTTCATGGGAGTGCAGTGCAAACACCAATGGGGGTTGTGCAGGTGATGCGCATCCCAGCACTCTGAATGAATTCTCAGAGACCTCTTTAGCCCTGGCAATTCACAGCTTTGCACAGGCTTCATCCAGCCCATGGTATCCACTCCAGCAACCATTCCCAACACACTGCAGAGCACAGGCATGCTTTCTGTTCCTCCTGCTTGAAGCTTGCCCCTCCCAGCTGAAGTGTTGCTGCTGCACTGCTTGTGGTATTACACTTACCAGATGCGTGCTGGAGGCAAGCAGGCGCGAGCTGTGCTGTGGTGCAGAGCCTGCACTGCATGTGGCCCAGGGATTTCTGTGGTGATCCTGTGTGAAGCCAGATGGCTGTATCTGTTCAGGCTGCATGAAAGCAGCCACATCGCCTTCGACTTGTCTGTCTCAGCCATGTTTGTGCAGCGCTGCAGCTGAGCTGATGTCTGTGACGTGAACTGCTTGCTGAGGCTTGTTGACATATAAGCAGTATTGAGCTGAATAACTGTTTGGCAAGGAAAACTCCTGGATAGTCATGGGACCCTATGATTCAGGCTCCAGCATAATACCAAAGTAAGTTCAGAGGCAGACTTGGAAAGGCATTAAGATATATGAAGATAGAGGAATGTGGCTCGTATAATTTTCAGAAGTGGTTGAGAATATTAGTACTACTTATTCCTAAAAGACCAAGTGTAAAAGGGTATAAATGTTGGCCTGTAGTTGAAGTGTGGCACAGGGAGCCGAGTGGCTGGCCATTCACTAGGCCACAGATGCGGAATGGGTAAGGAAGCAGTTACATGGTCTAACCAAGGGCAGGTAGTGACTGACAAAGGGTAACGGGTTTAAACTGAAAGTGGGGAGATTTAGATTGGATGTAAAGAAGAAATTCTTCTCGGAGAGGGTGGTGAGGCACTGGAACAGGTTGCCCAGAGATGTTGTGGATGCCCCATCCCTGGAAGTGTTCGAGGCCAGGCTGGATGAGGCTTTGAGCAACCTGGCCTAGTGGAAGGGGTCCCTGCCCATGGCAGGGGGGGTGGAACTAGATGGTCCCTTCCAACCCAAAGCATTCTGTGATTCCGTGAAGTGGTAAATTCACAGTTTTTTGTTTAGAAATGTACTGGTTTTGGCTGAGATGTAGTTAACTTTCTTCCTAGCAGTCCATATGGTGCTGCGCTTTGTATTTGCAACTAAAAGAGGGCTGGTAACACACTGGTGTGTTTGCTGTTGCTGAGCAGTGCTTGCACAGCATCGAGCCTGTCTCTTGCCCCCAGCGAGTAGGCTGAGGGTGGCAGGAAGTTGGGAGGGGACACAGCCAGGACAGCTGACCCCAACTGACCAAAGGGATATTCCACACTGTGATGTTGTACCCCACAATAAAGGCTGAAGGAAAGGAGGAGGAAGGGGGGATGCTCCTTGTTATGGCATTTGTCTTCCCGAAGAAGCATTATGCATGCTGACACCGTGCTTTCCGGGAAGTGGCTCGACATCTGCCTGCCGATGGGAAGGAGTGAATGAATTCCTCTTTTTGCTTTGCTTGTGCGTGCAGCTTTTGCTTTCTCTGTTAAACTGTCATTATTTCCATTTGCAAGTTGCCTTGCTTTCCTTCTATTTTCTCCCCGTCCTGTGGGGGGAGAAGCAAGCAAAAGGCTAGGTGGGTGTTTGGCTCTTGGTTTGGGACAACCCACCACAGTCCCTTTTGTACTTTTACTCCCAAAGAATGCATTTTGGAGGTACAGATTCAACTCCACAAATTGCTTTCAGGGTTTGCATGTCAGTTTATTTTTATTTTTACATTACACTGTATAAAATCAGCTTAGAACTTGATCTCGTAAAATCTTGACAGTTACAGGACAAACCGTCTGACCTCCAAAGCAAAACCTAGAATTTGGGGTTACGTACCTACATTCCATGTAGAGTGGGATTTTGCAGCAGGATAATCCCCCCCCCCCAACCTTGCGTATGTTACCATTGAAGCTGACACAAAGTTTCTAGGTCTAAAAGAGGAGAGAGCCTATAAAAAGGGAAGAAATTTCCCTTCTGAGTCTGCTCTAATGGTTTGCCAGAGCTGTGGATCTTTGAACAGGAACTTTTTTATACCTCTCTGAAGATATTAACCTAAAACCTCCTCTGCAGATGTTTAGATAGTGAATTACAAGTACATCTGTAGACTTTATTTGAATTTTGACTGCTTAATTGCAGAGCTTCGTTAGTGTGCCTGTACCCACAGTGCGTGTCTAGTCTCCCCCACTCACCGCCTTCCGAGATTGCTGTTACTGTCTGTTACGAACTCTCAATGTTTCAAAATTAAATCCTTTAGATGCCAAGTGTCGGATCCTTGCCACCTTAGTTGTCTTGCCTCCGTGTGTTTTTCACAGCACGTTTAACTTGGCGTAGCTTCCTCTGCACCCAGGGTGATCCTTGTGTAAGGTAGCGGGACACCTTACTAAACTCATTGTCTGTGCTTTGTCACTTTCTTTTAAACAGTCCTGAACTGATGGAGAGCTTAACATGCTCTTTTTCTTCAACCCCTTTTTTTCCTAATACAGAGGGTTCATTCAAAAGAAAATACGTATGTTTTTTATACAAAGAATGTTCTGTACCATCTCCTTGTGCTTAAGTAACTGAGCATTATTGGTCTGTAACTTTATTTTTGCCTTAGAAAGGCCAGCTGGCACACTGCCTTTGTGCTGTTCAGGCTCCAAGGTTTTAGGTCAGGCTCCCTTGCCATTAACTGCAAATAAATGGACTTTTATATCCAGACCCACAAGCGAATTGAGTTGTCCATACATGGTGATGGTCGCCGTGGTGGCCTAACTGGCTTTTCTTTTTTTTACGTTGCTTCTTAAGAGTTCACAGTGAGTTGGGGCTTGAGAGTATTTCTGTCGGCGCACGAAACCCAGAGGCTAATTGGGCTGTGTGGCTGTTCTGAGAACAGAATGGCTCCTGGAGTGGTGAACGTGGGCAGCTGAGGAAAAGAGGAGTTGGTAGAGGGTACGTGAGTAGGGGAAGGAGAGTAACACGTGGGAGATGGGACAGTGGCATTTCGGAAAAGGACCAACTCACAAAAATACAAGGTTTACCATTAACACAATGGGAACGTTCTGATAAACCACCATCGGTGATGTTTAGGCAGCGTTAGCTGGAATAGGCCACGTGTGTCAAAACACCGTATGTGACTGCAAAAAACACAAAACACCTGTCTCTGAGGGTAAAATAATGGCTAATGCTTTAGGGACTCTTCAGGCCTCTTCCCCTGAGAGTGGCTTTAAAATCTCTAACAGTCTAGAATCTTCAAGCAAAGCTGTGCCTTATACTTCTTATTGGGAAAATTTGTGTGTGTACCTAATTAAAAGGCAAGATTTATTCCCGTCTTTTATTCCACATAATTAGCCGAGTCTCTTGGATGCTGTGTGCCACTTTGTAAAGTATCGTTTGTGCGTCACTTGAAACTGAAAAAAGTAAAATTTAAAAAATGTTTTGCTGTTGCCAGAAAGGATTTGATGTGTTCAATGCACTAGACTTAATGGAAAACAAAACATTCCTGGAAAAACTCAAGTTTGGGATTGGAGATGGAAATTTGCAGTATTATTTGTACAACTGGAGGTGTCCTGGCATGGAATCTGAAAAGGTAAGGGAGAAAAAAAAAGCTCGTGAATTCTGTGAGGTATAGCGGTACATTAACCTACTCTGGGCAGAATGGGCAGAAGTTTTTAAATAACTTTTTTTTTTAATTGGTTGTATTTAAGACCCATAATTGAGGTGCAGAAAGGTAGCAACGTTTGGATTTCTTGTGATACTTGAACTAAAATACTGTCTTTTTCGTCTTCCTTTAGGTTGGTCTTGTATTACAATGAGGACACTTGTGTTTCTAGAATTCTGAGGTCATCGTTGAGTTAATTTGATCTCCATAACTCTTGGAAGGGGATTGTTCAGGAGGAGTAAAAGCACAACGTCAGTGATACTGAAACCAGTCCATTAAACCTGAACAATGAAGACATCCGTACGTGGCCAAACTTACGCGTTTTCAGACAGATCAGAAGGTTCATGAAACTCTTTTATTGTCCATGAAAAGAATAAAAGCACATTCATTTAAGTTTCAAAGCTTAGCTTGCACCTTGATGAGAAGAAGGTATTTTTTTTCCACTCTGTAGAAAAGACTGTTTTGTACAAACTGAACTTCAGTGGTGGATTAGGGTACAAAAATATTTGCTATTATGTGGATGAACTGCTGCATTTCTATTTATTAAGTGGTGGTGTATGTTTGTCAGTGTAACAGAATGAAGGATACAACCTTGATTATCTTTGCTTATTTACTTCACATGGATATCACCCTCTGGGGGCAAATCATGAAGTACGATACGTTTGTAGCTCTACGAAAGTCCTGGATGGTTTTGTAACTGGAGCGGTATGACAACGTACTGGTTTAACCAGTGCATTTGTTTCTCCATAAGCAACGCTGCCAAATCAATAAAAATACAGATTTGTACTTTGATCTTCAACAGATCAGTGGATTGATTTAACAGTATCGCACTGTTCAGTGCAGGTGTTCTCTGTGTTGCCGGAATGATAACACGTTACTGTACTTAATTTACAGTTGTGGCACAGAACCTTAGTTTTTCCTCAGTAGAGTAACATCAGCCTGTGTGTAAAACTAAGAATTTTAGTAGTGCTCTCGGGATATTTATAGTTTGAATGTTTTCAACGCTTACGCGAAATTGCACATACTCCTTTGTCTACGCTGATTTCCTATGAGGTCTGTAATTCTGATGAAAATACTTTGTGTAAATATGTATTCATAACTTGTTCCCGGCAGTGTTTTTATCCCGACTTCGGAACAAGAGGTTTTGCTATCTGTGTGGCTGGTGAGCAGAAGAGAAGTGCTCGACGCTCAGTCCTTGGGAGTCCGCGCTTCCTGAAACACGGAGTGGGGGCTGATCTCTCTGGCGGGGGGGGGGGGGGGCTGGTTTAATTTCCTCATGAATGCTCGGCAACCAGGGCGGCTGCTGCAGCACCTGATGCGCGCCGCAGCCTAGCGTTGGAGCTAGGCACGATAGCGGTTCTTTCAGCCCGTCGGATGCTGCACTAGCGCGAGCAATGGGAAAACCTGCAGTAAGAAACTGTTCTAGCTGAAAGTGCCAAACTGTGGTGGTAAAGCCTCTGCTGTGAGCATCTTTTGAATGTGACTTGAATATCTCATGAAATGCAAATGTCTGAACTTTCCTTTTAAACATGCCTGTAATTCTGACAGCAGATTTTGCTGAAAGTTGAATTCTGTACCTGAAAACATCAATTTAGATGAAGATAAATTTGTCTGTTCTTCATAACTGCTAGCCCTACCCACCTCCTTATAGCACTGGGGTTTTTCTTTCTTCCTGCTCCTTTTTCCAAGTGTGAATGGTTTGTGGCTTGGTTTCTTGAATTGTGGTGAGAGGATTCCGCCCTAGGGACAGTGATAAGTACTTCCCCTTCTTGCTCTGTGATTAAAGCATTTGCCCTCCTTCAGACAAAGGGCGGGCTTGAAGAAGCGTGGTTTGTCTGACCGCTGGGTGTGCACCAGCTCTGGATGGTGTGTCTTTAAAAGGGCTTCAAATCAGACATCTATTGGTGCGCCGGGGCTTTACAGCTTGGCCACTCCAATACCTGTCTGCTGGTGGCAGCCGTAACAGATGGTGCCGAGGGAGCCTGGACTCCCTGCCTGAGGCCTGAGCAGAATGACGTGCCTGGAAACGTGACTGACAGCAGTGACATCGGAGGTAACAAGAAGGATGGAATCTCGGTTCCAGGGAAGACTTCAGTTCTTAACTCCCAAAAGGCAGGAAGGTGCCTTCCTGGCTGGGCATTTGCATTGGAGCCCACTGGCAGGAGGAGGAGGTTCACCAAGGGGCTGGGTGTTTGGTTTACAGTCCTCACCCAGCTGCTGCCCGAGATGAGGTGGGACAGCAGGGCCTGGCTCTGTCCTTGCAGCTGAGGTACTTCCTTGCTGAGAAACGAAGGAAGTACCAGCTTTGCAGCCCAGCTGTCCCTGATCTGGATGGCTGCTCTGGACTGCCAGGTGAAAGACATGCTCGTGTTCTCTGCCTTCCCTCCCCTCGAAAAAGTGGAAGGAATGGTAAGCAGACAATTTTCCTTTCTCCTCGGGAATCAGAGGGCAAATCCTCCCCGGTACTGCTGTTTAGAAAAGCACTGACCATGATGGGACCAGGCATGTCCAGGTAGAAGACCCAGGAAACCTGGGTTTCCTGCCGCCTGGCTTTCTGCCCTGACAGGGTTAATTGCTCGTGAAGGAGCGTGGCTGCTCTTGTGCTGCCTTCAGGGCCATCTGCTTCTGAATCCAAGGGGTGAACTTCTGTCTTGTTTTCTGGCTCACGCTAACCGAAGGGACAGAGGGCGGAGTCGTGCCCCTGCGGCAGCCGAGAGAGAAAGCCCACCCGGACGCAGCGCGTGATGGAAGCAGGTGTCCAAGCCCGAGGGTCGGGCAGTTCCTGGAGAGCTTTTGTGAACCTGCACGTTAACCCAAGAGCTGCGTGATTCCGACGGCCTCTTCCACCCCGTCGAGCGCTCGAGCCTTTTGCCTAGCCTGCTCCTCACGAAGTGCTTCTGTGAAGTCCACCGGCACCAAAAGGCTGTGAATCCGGAAGGTGTCGCAGCCTGCACCCACGCAACAGGGCAGTTCTTCAGGAGGTGGAAACGGCGGCAACTCGCTCTATTTCCCTAAGCAGGTACTTAAGAAATGGTCCTCCGCGGGGGTGCCGCTGCCAGCAGCTCATAGGAATGGCTCTCCCGTTGTTCCCAGCTGACCCAGCCTGCGCGCCAGGCCTGCTGCGAGCAGCTACCAGGTGAGGCCCCTCAAAACCTAACCGATGGTTGTGTAGACTACTGCTCGCTCCACCACCTTGCCCGACGTCCGTAATGCCTTTCCCGGAGTAACTTCCCACTGTGGAGGGGACACAAATCCTGCAAGAGAACTACAGGCAGGCAGGGAAATGCTTGAAAGATAATTGATGCACTTATGTTCTCCACCAAAGCTAATCCTCCTGCTCTGATTAAAGGCAAAGATTGGAATTCGGCGCGCTAACACTGGCGTGCCTTCTGCGCATTCAGAAAGTCCAAACAAAGGGCACGTGTGAAGGAACACTAAGGCAAAAAAACCAACTCACCTCGCCTCTCCTTGCCACCCTCAGGAAGGGCAAAAATTTTGGCACTAAGTTGTCTTAGTTTTGTTTAGGCTTGAGGGAGCGTCATGACTGCAGAGTCATTGCTGCCGTCTCCCTCCACAGTGGGTATCGGGAACTAAAGTCACTTCTAAATCCATGCAAAATTCAGAGTAGGTATCTGATGGCACAGGAGGTCTGGATTAGCAAACTTCTCAAAACTACACGTGAATTCCATCTTTAAGGAATAACAGACTAACTCAGCTAAGGTAATTCACGCTTCCTCTTACGGTACCTGACTGACTGCCGCTGAGTCCATTCCTAGGCCGTTGGGTTTGATTGCCTGGATCGCAGCACTATGCCCTCCCCTTCCTGCAATGCATCTCCCTGGGGAACCGCTCCTCATCCTCAGTACAGCCAAGGCAACACCGAACTTAGGTGGTGATGTTTCCGCCACGTAGCGCTTACGGCTGTCACCTACTGTACATACAGCAGCATATGGTTTAGCTCCATTTCCTGGGAAATCAATTTTAGGCTCCACTTGGGAAGCAAATTAAGTTTAGTTATTTACCTTTTCTCACGGGATGTGTGTTAATAGTTTGCCCAGGGAAGTCTTTTGTTCAAGATACAGCAGTAGTAATTGGGGTTCGTTCCATATTTGAGAATCGGGGTTTTCTTCAGCACGGGAAGCACCAGGACCCAAGCCTGCCTACACTCCTGAACGAAGTTTATTGTTCAGCAGAGCAAGCTCTCAAAGCGCAAAAGGGAAGTCTGCCGGCGCTGTTACAGCCCTTTACTTCAAACAAGCACCGAACCAGCTTTAAGAGTTAATGCTGGCGTGGACCTTGCTTTAAATGCACGCTCACTTCTGCTATTGAGTAACTCTACTTCAACCTGTTTTACTCGACGTGTGTTCGTCTGTGAGAACACAAAGCTCGCTGAGTGCTCTGCAGTAATCCCTTAAAACTGGTAATGGACATGCCGACGTAATGTAACTGATCTCCAGCTGCAAGCGGAATGCCCCCAGGTAAAGGCTCGCACGCCGGTTGGAGCAAGGTTCTTTATTAAAGCAGAAAGGACCTCAGCTGAACGCAGCCTGAAGCTCACCCCGTGTTCGAGTGCCTTGCACCACAGAGCCGAACAAACGGCTCGGTTACAGCTGAACTCCATGCCGCAGTGGAAAAGTCAGTCTGGTGCAAAGACCCGAACGGAAACCAGTTACGCTGAAAAAGCTTTCTTCTTTTTGCGAGGAGGTTTCTTTACCTTGTTTGGATTTGGAACGAGTTTCTTGATTTTCAAAGGCTGCAAAATTACATTCGAAAGATCGAGCTGATTGCTTTCCGTACGCTTCCGCTTCTGCCTTGTGAGCTCGTCCCCCAGTGCCTCTGCAAGCTGCTCGGGTTCTGGATGTTCTGCAGGATCTGTACATGCACAAGCCACCGATTCTGCAGTTCTGAACTGACACCACGGCACTTCCAAAGCTGGGATCTTTGGAATGATTGCTTCCATTGCTTCAGTAAACGTATCGGACTGCTTTTTAAAGCCTAGTGCCAAAACAGATGTTAAGCCAAGGAGCGGGGCGACCGTCTCGCTGAGACGGGGAACCTGGCCAGCCGGCGTGGCACGGCTCGCGCTCAGCTGGATGAGTTGCGACGTGACCATGGCCGGCTTGGCAGACTTGCACACCAGCAAGAGCAGCAGGTCGTCCTTTTCCAAGGCTTTCGTAACTTCGTTAACTCCAATAGCGAGCTGTCTCCGGATACTGATGTCAGTCCATCCCAGGTTCTGTTGATGGCCTTCCGTCTCCTCTTCTTTAGGGAGTACTTTGGTGCCAGCATCGCACTTCCTTTCCATTTGTTTTTTTGAAAGGCAACGTTTTTTCTTTCTTGGAGTCTCAATCTTTTTCAGACCAACATGTTTAATCCTTTCTTCCAACGTCTGCAGTATAAAATGCATATCTTCTCCTTCTATGGTTTTCCACTGAAAAACAAAGGGGTTATCGAGGCACGTTTTCACCGTGATTTTCTTTGCTTTACGCAGCGCTGCTGTCCCCTGCTGAGTGACAGACATCCCGAGGTTCTTTTCCGTTTTCCACCCTCGCTGTGAAGGGCAGAAAGAGGTAAACGTTAGTTCAAATACCGTACTGTTGGCTGTGGACATCATTGCCGGGAGCCTCTCTTGGGAACGCAGGAGAGAAACACCGCACCTCAAAGCGATACTGGCAACTCATCGCCCTCCTCATGTCACCTACATGCTAATCCCTAACTAATCTTCCACAAGGCACGTGCTGTCCTGCCTTTTTTTTGGTTTTGTTTTAATAAATAAATAAAGCCAGCAGACTGGACAGCAACGCAACACCCGCGACAGGAGAAGTGGAACGGAAGCAGCTGGAGGTTATTACAGATTATTTTTAAAAATAAAACCAACCAACCAAGCCACCCAGGCCCCAGAACCACAAGGTGAAGGACTATGGCATTTTACTGTTGCACAGCTGCACTGTGGCAGTATCATGACATGAGAGTAAAAAAGGAAAACCAGAATCACAACATGAAACAAGCTCCAAAATCCTAAATAAATTCGGGAACTTTAGAACTTTAATTTTTCTTTTCATTCTTTAAGCCACGTCTTGTGTTTGCCTGCGTGTAGAAGGTGTGGTAGAAATCTGCAGACTCGTTATGCTTGCAGTGAAGGAAGGCAAGCCTCTGCAGGCCTCCAGAAAGTTCAGAAGGGGTCTTCTACACGTGTCACCTGAGCACGCCTTCAGGGATGGCAGAAGTGAAGCAGGAGCAGAGAGAGGATAATTGTTCTAGCTCTGACTGATCTAGTGCAGAGTAGGAGTGAATCCAGGTCTGATTACAGCCCCTGGTAACACGGTAAGTCCCCATACTCCTGCCTGGGTTACCATTCACCATCTCCTCCCTAAACTAGGAGTATCTTCACTGCCAAGCCTACAGCGTAGGAGCAGCTCGGGTTTCAAATCGGGAGAAAGATGACATGACTCCCCGTTACCCAGGCCGGCATATGGATAGCGCTCAGGTGCCTATCTTGAGTGGCAGCCTTTAGCTATTCCCAAAATACCATTTTGCCAATCGTATCAGTTCTCTGTGTGCTGGAAGTAAGCTCCCTTGATACAAAATGAAGCAGACAAACCCTGTCTTCACTGCAATTCCCCCAACAGTATGCACTGCCATAAAGCAACATCTGTCTGGGGGGATTTTTCCCTCCGTTACACCCCCATCTGGGAGCCAGCAGGGGAAGTGCCTTGGACAGAGTTGTATCAGTGCAATACCCACGACGAGAGTCTAAACCAGGGAAGTAGTTTCCAGACAGCAGTAAAACTGAGCATTTCAAATACGACAAAGCATCGTGTCCCCCTCCCAGTACTCTCAGAAGAACCTATGAGATGCCCTGTAGGGCCCTCCAGGCCGTGGGCCCCCCAGCCGAGCTGTCTGTCTCCAACGCTGGGAGCTGGAGAAGCTGTCTGGGGAGGGCAGGGCTGCCCTGCCGCCTGCTGTCACCCACTGCCCTCTGCCCCCAAGCACCCAGAATGGTCGCACCAGGGGCGTAAGGTCTGCTGCCCGCTTTTATTATCCTTCGTGGAGCTATCCGCGCAGTTATCCAACCCCTTCCGCTTACCGTCACCGTGGCAACAACCAAAAAGTGGGAACTAAAGAATGGAAAGGACCGTTAGGAATATTACACGAGACTGAGTTAGAAACAGCAGCTTATGTTTAAGAAGAGTTCTGGATTACCGGGTTTAAAGGCTTCTGATTAGGGATGCTCCGATGATCTCTCACTTGGACGATCAAGCAAAGTCAGCAACAGACCTGTATGAGGCAGAAGGAAAACAGGAGAGGTTTCACAGCTGAAAGATTATCCTTTTCTTTTCCAAGCGGGCTCCACTGAGGAGAACAAGCACGCGAGGATAGGAGATAAAGCCACGAGCCAAAAAAACCGGAAGGACTACGCTGCTCCACCTCGCACCGGTGCCACGACCCCCCGCTTCCTGCGGAAGGCGGCAGCGGGGAGCAGCG